>NC_061089.1:78556239-78561239 GCF_015104395.2 Macrobrachium nipponense
GGGGAATAAAGGTAATTCACCACATTACTTTCCTCCTGAACATTGTAGCAGGTCATCTGTTTAGTATTTTACCAAAAATGTTTATGAAAAGACAAAACTGGCTGGAAATTAAACATTTTTAGGAATTTATTAGACAAATGACCTACTACAATGTTCAGGAGGAAAGTAATGTGGTGAATTACCTTTATTCCCATTTTCCACTTTGGAATATCACTTGATGTGTAGAGTATTTAAGCTCAAAAACTGATACCTATCATGAATACGATCCTCTTCTCGATTTAGAAAAAATAAAAAGATTATGAAATCAACTAATAAGAGGTTCAGTTAATGAAAAGAATTATATAAAAAACATATTGTGGTATCATTATGCCAGTACCCGACCTAAGTTAACGCATTTGCTTTCAGGTTATGTAATAATTACCAGCGTACATAGCCAAAGTCAACATATTTTCATGCACTTGTCCCTTTCATGGAGAATGACCTTTAAGTAACACATTTTGGTTTTATGAAACGAAGGACTCAACTATGACGCAAAGCCTGGGGCAGGAAATTTCTGCATTGCGATAAACATCCGGTAATATATTCTAAACGACATTTATTGGTGCACATTTTCATGGAAATTTTCTGAAAAATTTCACTAAATTGCAGGTGTCCGTTAAAGGTGATGCATATTATGAGAACACTTGGGCAAAGTGGTTCCTGCAGTAAATGGGGCTTGAGTAGTTTTTTTTAAATATATCATATTTCACAGAAAGTATTTATCATTACAAATTATTTTACCGAAGTTACAAATTCTGCTAACGCATGAATGACCCCTGAAATATTTCCAAAGACTTTATTTTAACTAATTTTAAACATTGTAAACTCTGTTTATATATCAGAAAAAACACTATGGTGAAAATCCCCCACGATTACTCTTTAAACGAAAAATTTCTAGAGAAATTGTAGATGCCTTTCACTTACGCAATTAATGCGTATTTTTTAACTGATTATGAATTCATTTTTCAAACTTCTTTCACGAACCTATTATATAGAGTAAAACCAGACAACAATAAATCCACGTAAACTTTAACAGACTTCTTTTCGTATAAAAAAGGGTTTGTACGGTTAATTATACATCATAATGTATTCTGGGATAATTGTAATTAATGCCTCCATCACTGGTTGAAAGTTTGCCTGAAAAAAATAAACTTGAGTAAAGCACCAAACTTAACTAAGCCTATAAAGTAATCACATAACCGTATAATTATCAGCTCATCAAAAGAAGTTAAAAATTCAAGCATTCTTGCACGAAATGATACTGGTGATGATATGCGGGTTTTTTCGTCGAAGATTGAGTTTGCATATTGAATATAACTTAAAGGTTAAAGAAGCATCTAATTCAATTTTGGAGATGACATTTCCTTCAATAGAGCTTAACTCAGAGGCATTAAGAATTGGACCTATATAAAAAACAGTGTGCGGTAAATTTCTCGAAATCATTTGCTCGACAGTAAGTTCCTCAAAAGCAATTGCTCGAAAAATATTTTCTCGAACTATCAATTCCTCGAAAGCCAATATCTCTGAGAATACTAATGACTATTTAAAGAATAGATATTGGCTTTCGAGTAATATGCCCTTCGAGAAAAATACTTAAAAACAATTGTTTTGCAAATAAATCTTTTTAGTTTACATAAGTAAAAAGGCTAAAGTAAAAGACGGTTATTGATCAAATTGTAGTTAAAATACAACAAAGATTACAATTTTGTTTATTGAAAAAATTTTACTTAAAATAATGACAGGCACTTTTTATTAACATTGTTCATTTTCATACGTTTACAAATTATTTTTGCAAATAAAACTTTTTAGTTTTCATAAGTAAAAAGGGTAAAAACGGCAAAAAAAAATTAGAAGTGTATTATTGCCAAAATTTACTCAATCAAAATGAAATATTATATGCAACACTTCTTAAATATTCTTCTACATTGCATTCTTCGTCAAATACTTCGTTACAATGTTCTGTAGTCTCATCACAGTCACGGTACTTTTTTCTGCTAACAGCTGTACTAACACCTCCCACATATTGATCATTCAGCTTTTGGAGACTGTTGTCGTTTTAGTCCATCTATAAATTTCCAAATATATGGATGGCAAGCACTTACTTGGTGTTAGAAACTGTTGTGCCACCCCTCGACTGCGTTGTTTGTCTTTGGCATTCCTTCTATGACATACACAAAACAGTTCCATAATTCATGTCTAAAGAAAGGAGTACGTCTACGGTTATTTCTATACGGCCGCCCAATCCAAGTGTCTTCAAAAGAATCCATTACGCTTTGAAGTGCATCAGGAAAAACTTAAATATTCAAATGTTTCCACAACATTAATGACAGGTATAAATGCCTACGCAGATAATAGACGAACTTTGAGAGCAAATTCAGCATTGGTGTCGTATATTCCCTTGAGGCCATTTGCTTGAATTTTTCGATAAAGGCTTTGACAAAAAAAAAAAAAAAAAAAAAAAAAAACACCCACGGGATTTAGTCATCGGAAATTCTTGTTCAATAGCCTTCAACATGGCAAGTTCAAAATCAGTCATTATTGTCAATAGCTAGAATGTTGGGATTTTTTTTTTTCTTATAAAACGTTCAGGAATCTCCTGTACGTTTCTTCAGTGATAGCACGAGCTGAACATTTAAGTTGCTTGCACATCTCGCATTTCCAATATATCTTGTTGTTCACAGACTTGTCCTTGATATAGATAAAGATATCCGTCCAAACATAGTTTCTTTTTTTCCTTTTTCGCTCTCCACATATGTTGATTCCATCTTGAGGGTTCGATACTTCCGGAAAAACTAATATAGGAAAAGATACAATTGTAAGGATAAACTCGAAAAGAAATATATTATGGCATTTAACATTCTGTCAATAGTGCTCGTTAACAGACCTGGTAATTATCGTTTGGAATACTATGATCGTTTCAAAAATACATATTGGCTTTCGAGAAATATGCCTTTCGAGAAACTGATAGTTCGAGAAATTATTTTTCGAGTAATTGTTTTCGAGGAATTTACTGTCGAGCAATTAATTTCGAAAAATTTACCTTTATTCATGAAAAACGGGTCAAACTAGTGGTAGTGAAAATGCCTATAGTAGTAATTTTGCAAAGGAGATAGATATTCATTTATTTCCATGTTGGCCTTGAAGGAAATAAAGCTATAGTGCTCATGAAGTTTGGTTCATTCAGATATGTATAAAATGTGTTGATGGTCATTAGAAATTTTGTATTTACTCTCATTTTAGCAGCTAAGGCGATTAACTATATTAGGAATAATTTCAAAATACGTTAAAAGTGTACTATCAATACAAGATCAACTATTAGAAAAATTCATTCTCATCCTATAAATACTTTTGAATACTAACCTATCTGAGTACATCCGGGAAAGAGGGAAAGATAATATGAAAAGATTGTAAATAGGTTGCATCAATATTTTCCATTATTCCATGAAAATGTCGAAATACAAATGGAAACGAATAGCCGTGATTTTGTGAATCCAATCAAAATCCCCGTGAAAAAGTGATCCAATATATTTAACATCCAGTCAATGGAGCCAGAAAAATATTGGCTAGTAAAGTGGCAGATATTCCTAAACTTGCAAATGGGACACAATTAATCCATATAGCATTTACTTTTCCCTCTCATGCCTTGTTATTCACAACGGGCTTGATTGCACTGACAGATTTCTGAACAGCGTGCTGTTTCAAAGAATTAATAACGGGCATAAGCAGGCCACAACTACTAATAATGTTGTAATTAAAAGTAAAAGAGGATACAGATTACTTTATATGCATTCATACGTGTTTCCCTTAATAACGAGCAGGCTATTACTGTTTTTTATTCACTGGGTTTATTTCATAGAGCGTCAATCACTGGAGTGGCGATCTCCCTGCCTAGCGTGTGACCCCGAGCGGCCATATTGAAAGGTCTCGGTTTAGCTCGTAGTACTGTATTTTATAACTATTACTATTTTTACTAATATCAATTTTATATTTTTTACTATTATTATCTTATTATCATTGGTATTAATACTATTATTTTTACTATAATTATTATTGTTCTGGTATTATCATTATTCTAATTATTATCATTATTATTGTTATATTATTATTATTACTGGGCCCAATTTGACAGATTCTAGCATAAATGATTCCTGAAAATTACAAGACTTTCTTAGCATACAATCACCAATCACTAACTAAACAGTAATGCACAATCCCTAAACACTCACATTCACAATACACTTGCACTCGCTAAACACACTCTTACTATACATTCACACTCACTAAACGCTCACACTCAACATACACTCACTCACACTCAATAACACAAAACACTCACTGAATGCTCAACACTCACTAGCCACTCACTGTACACTAAACGTTCACTAAACACTCAAAACATTAAACGTTCACTAAAAACTCACTATACCACAAACATTCAGTAAATATTCAGTAAACACTCACTCAAACCTAAATATTAATTAAGAACTAAACAATCACTATTCACTAAGTGCTCACTATGCACTAAACGTTCACTAAGCACTAACATTACACTGAGCACTAGCTAAACCCTAAATACTCATTAAACACTAAATGCTCAGTAAACCGTAAACGATCATTAAACCCTTAAATACTCATTAAGCACTAAACAGTGAATGAACATCCAATCATCACTCATTAAACACTCAATGAACACTTACACACTAAACATTCACTAAACACTAACATCGATGAGGCATTTACTAAACATTCACTAAATATTCACTAAATGCTTACTAAGCATCCACTGAACACAAATATTCAAAAGGCATTCAATAAACCATAAACACACACTAAACATTCACGTAATACTCACACACTAAACATTCGATGAATACTAACATTCACTAAACCTTAAACACACACTAAACATTCACCATACCCTAACCGCTTACTAAACATTCACTGAATGTTCAGTGCTAAAT
>NC_061089.1:78568739-78573739 GCF_015104395.2 Macrobrachium nipponense
ACACCGCACGAGGCACTGTACGGTATCCCGGCCCGAACGCCTTTCCACATCTTAAAGCCTACAACTAATTTATCAAATCCTCTAAAGGATGTTATGGATGCAAGCATAAGTCGATATAATATAATTCGTAAGAATTAATTAGAAGAAGCACAGATCCTAATGAAAAAAAACTCATGATAAAATAGCTAAGCCAACTAGAACATATGCCGTGGGCGATCAGGTAATACAGAACAAGTATACGTGCGTAAAGGTTTAAATTATAAACTGACACCTAAGTTTGAAGGCCCGTTTAACATTTTAGAAAATTTAACGGCCATAGAGTTAGGGTTCAAAATGTATCCAAACCCACTGATGTGAGAATAGTCCCATTGGCACATATCAGAATCTAAAGAAAGGTAGATGAAGTGAGGAAAAAAATGGTTGTATTTATGAAACTTGTATAATAAATTATATATATACTATTAATCATATTGTATGTAAACCTATTCTTTTACGCGAGTTATTACATCTGTTTTACTCATTGCAGGTTTTTCAAAAATGAATCTGTTATTGTTAGGAGTGATATTGTGTATTCAGACATCTTTGTTGTATGGAAAGAGTGCTAGGACTAAAGACATAGAATTTAATCATGGCTCGATTATCGAGAGAATCGATGATGTATTCATCGTGTCAAGTAATATTGTTATCGAGGTAGATAGCATGCTATTTTCTTACCTGAAGATGACGTCCTTAACTTAAAGAATGACCTGATGAGGTTTGGTATTTCCCTTAAGGAAATGCATGAACGTAATTTTCATGCTAGCTCAGAGATTTCACTAGCTCAAACGCTAAGCGTCGCAGAAATGTTGTCTTATGACATACAAAAATAAAACCGCCGAGGCAGAAGAACTCGCTCGTGACCTGCTGATGTGGGTCTGTGCGGCACAATACTCTTGAACGCCGCAACCCGCTTATTCTAGCTGGACTAAACATCTTAGGATCAGTTGCGAATTTAGGCTTAGGAATCTCAAATCGCCTCAAGATAATAATCAAAATAAAAGAATTGAGCAACACGAAACGGAACTGGCCTTATCAGAACTTCGCAGCCAGTTATCTTCGATCAATCAAATAATGAATATCGTTAATGAACATTCAAATAATATCGATCAGGTCATGGAAGTTCAACATTGCTGGCTACTTTAGCTTACTATAGTTCGAAAATAGATCATATCCGTGTGAAATATACATTTTATTGAAAAGTCAAAAGATTACGTAGAAGCAATTACGTTAGCAACAAAGGGTGTGTTATCGCCTCACCTCATGCCTATTAAAGATATGACGTTAACTTTAGAAAAACGGACGGGAGAAGCTAGGTTATATTCCTTTATTGGATGCCCATAAAGTAGAATTCTATATAGCCTAATATCAGTCAGCGTAGAAAAAAAATTATTTAGAATTATGATCACGATTCCTTTGATTCTTCCGATGCTTGGCAATCATACAAAATAGCACCGTTTCCCTACTTTTATGACGAATAACTCAAATCCAGTAATATCCAATTTAACAGGGCATGTACTGATTTCTTCTGATAAGAAATCATTTACAGTCATTAAAGACTTAGATAAACTCACTCACTGTTCAGAAGCCATGAATAATAAAATTTGTACAGCTGACTCTTTTGAATTCTATCCTATATCAACGGATTCATGTGAGTTAGACATAGTGCTAAACGGCTCTCTCTCTCATACAAGCGAAGGTTGTCTGGGGGAAACTTTATCCCTTTTACGGTAATAAATTCAATTACAGGATGAATAATGGGTCCTGGATCCGTTATGATAAGGCCGGATTCGACGTCGTGTGTCCGGACACATCCACCGCCCATGCCCCTATCTTCGTAGCAGCCGATGGTTGTACGGGGACATCTACAAACTATACCGTCAGAGGGGTCAACACGATAATACGTGAGAAGGCGTATTTCGCGAACTACACGTGGGCCTACAACAATCATCCCATCACTACCTCTCCATACAACGCGCGAGTAGCTCAACGTCTGACGCAACTGGCTGAGATGACCCACGCGTCATCGACTTATGCAGGTGGAGAACATCTTCGCTACTACATTCTGCTAGCCGTGTTCAGCGTGACGGCCATGTTGGTTATCGCCGTCAACAACTTTGCTTGGCGTAGGCTGAGGCGTAAACAGAAGGATCTCCAAGGGAACGTACTGGCCCGTCTGGATGACGTACCCGTTAACTCAAGTCGTTTGCGTTTAGGGCCGCCTGAACCTGGCCACTTCAGTTCGTGCCTAGGGAATTGTCTGGAATTGTGTGTTTGTGAAAAGCGGTCCGTATGCTGGCAACAATGTAGACAAGAAAGACTCACGCCTTTGCATTTGAACAGTTAAAATATCTCCAGGGCACCTAATAAATCATTATAGCCCAATATTAATACATTAATATATTCCTAAAGGTATTTTCGGGCACCTAATAAAATATCAGCCCTATATATTGAATTTCTGCAGAATTACATTGTTATACTATTATACATTATATTTATCTATTATAAAGACTGACAAGTACTCTTTAACAATTATCCATGATCATTCTATAATCATTATTTAGTAACCATTATTCTTAATCAGGTTACATGTTATCATATTAATCATGTATAACATGTTTTGATTTTTACCATTTTATTATTTTGGGTACATAATCATTATTATTACCAAACATGGATCTATATTTTCCATGCATTTATCTTTGTTTATGAATATGTCAACAAGGGTATGTAACAGAACCTTTTTGTACATTTAATCACTTAGTATGTTACGAGCACGCTCCTATGAACAATGTTTAAAGTAATTTTTTTTTGTTATTCAAGGCTTGAATAGGTAGCAGACCGAGCCTAATGTAAGAATTACATTATATATAAACCAGTGACCTGGGGTCATGGCATTAGGAGGGTTCTACGTGACCAAAGCAGACCTTAGATTACGCTATGCGTTGTCTGCAGTAGCCTGATCTAGCTCTAAGCTTTGTCAACATTTTTATGTTATGATAACTTTGCACAACAACTTCCATGGGAGCGGTTGACCTGTTAACCTACGCCGGAAACTTGTAACTTCCGAGCCGGCGAACTACGTATGTGTTTTTATATGAATTGCTGAGATAGCTAATGTTCCGCTATCGACGCGATGCTTTAGAATGGCAGTTCCACGCCAAGAGTCAAACATATCGGTCGTCCGACCGAGCTGCATCTCCTAGTATGGAGTTACAGAATAAAGTTGTTAACTTGTTCAACTAGCCTGTTTGAATCATCTCCTCTAGACAAGAAAGAACCTCTCTACTAAGATATCCAAGGGAGATGAGAGGAACCAAACATTACTTACGGATAACAGCCGTAAGGAAAAAAACAAAAAAGTCTATCGCCAAGCGATAAGACATTGATATATATATATATATATATACTTACTGTATATATATATATATATATTATATATATATATATATATATATATATATATATATACTATATATATATATATACAGTAGTACCTCGAGATACGAAATTAATCCATAAGGCGCTCTTCGTATCATGAGGTTTTCGTATCTTGGACCACATTTTACATGTAAAATGGCTAATCTGTTCCAAGCCCTCCAAAAACACACCCAGTAAATTTCATAATAAAGCTAAATCGACCTATAAACAATGTAATACTACAACAAATTGGACCATTCAATACCTAACCTAATAACGTAATGCAAATTAACCTGTAAATAAAGTGTATTAGTATACATGGTATACAAGAAATACTGTATGTAAAATGCGGAAGCATACCTTTCGAGTGAGGCTATCTCCGAAAGTGGTAGCAGGGGAGGAGGAGGACAAACGGCAGATACGTACGTACACTTAACTTTACGAAACACATAAAAAAATGTAAAGAAAACTAAACTAAAATTTACGAAACACATTAACAAAACTGTAACACTTAACTTTACAAAAAACTAAAATGAAAAAAATGAAAAAATTCTTTTTTTGATTTTTAACTTTTTTTTATTACTTTTTTTACTTTACATAGTTTTTTTTCTTTTTTTTTTTTTTTTTTTTACAGAATTTCAACTTCATCACCCCTTTCAACTTTCTGTTTTTTATCACTTGGTTCTTCCTTTTTGCTTACAACTGTTTTTTTCAGTTTTTTTTTTCATTGGTTCTTCCTTTTTGCTTACTCCTGCTAATGCTAAAGGCCTCTTTAAAAAATAACGATCCAAGGAAGATTGCTTCTGCCTACTTTTCACAATGTTCCTGAAACGACTCAGGCAAACGTCTTTGAACTGCGCAAGCATACAACCTGTGTGACCCTTTCCGGGGTGTCTTTTTTCTATGAACGATTGCACTTTATGAAAAGTGGCTAGAACATCCTTAATTTCTGCCGTTGTCATAGGGTCCTCCTCCTCTTCCTCAGCACTGCTAGAGAACTCCTCTTGAAAGATGTTATGTTGCATGGTCCAACTCCTTCAGGTCATCCGTCGTAAGCTCTTCTTGGTGCTCCTCGAGAAGGTGTCGAAATGCTCCTTCCAAAATTCACGCAAGGTGAGGTTTGTGGTATCGGTGATGTCGAAACATCTCATGAAAAGATGTTTCGTGTACAGCTTCTTAAAGTTCGATTTCACTTGCTGGTCAATGGGCTGGAGGAGAGGGGTGGTGTTGGGCGGAAGAAAAAGAATCTTGACGAAGGAATACTCCGCTAGGATATCTTCCTCGAGGCCAGGAGGGTGGGGAGGGGCATTGTCCAACACCAGCAGACATTTCAGGGGGAGGCGCTTCTCTTCCAAAAATTTCTTCACTGTCGGGCCGAAACACAGATTTACCCACTCCGTGAACAAAAGCCTCGTTACCCAGGCTTTTGCATTAGCCCTCCACATCACTGGAAGCTCCTCCTTAAGCACTTTGTGGGCCTTGAAGGCTCGAGGAGTCTCGGAATGATACACCAGTAGGGGCTTCACCTTGCAATCCCCGCTGGC
>NC_061089.1:78581239-78626239 GCF_015104395.2 Macrobrachium nipponense
TATGTTGCATTACTGCATGCATATCATGGGTCAATGAAATGAAAGTCTGCCGGGTACCTGGCGGTGGGTGTGACTGTAGGACCTATAAGAACTACCTGGAAAAATGGCCTAGGTCAGCTCAGAATCAAAACGTTCGAAACCTACACCAAAATGTTCCTTATGATTCAAACTATCAAGAACTGACAGTGCCAGACATTTTAGAGCTACCTAAATGATGCACAGAAAATGGCCTAGATTAGCTGGAGTGAGAAAGAAATGAAACTCATTTGAAAATATCCAGCATAGTCCCAGGTATCTTGAATTGGCATTACCAGACATTTTCATTGGTGGGGTACCTAATCGCATAGGTGGTGACTGTTGCACGGAGGTATATACAGCAGTTCTCTTCACAAAATGTTTCTTTGATGTTTAGGAATGACTTTTAGCTCGGGTACGCGATTCTGATATGGAGAGACTTTTCCCAAGATAGCCGCCAAGATGGCCGCCGCACCGAAATCGATTGTGTCTGAAAATTTGTCTCTATCTCGTAATTGTGGGCTTCCAGAAAAAAACTACATTAATTCAAAGTTGTGTAAAATACAATTTTACACTAAGCATTTGCATATATAAATTCATTTACATATATTATACCTTGTAGTATAAGTAAAAAGTATGCCCAAAATCATTTGTTCTACGTTTTTGAAGGAAAATTTGTCTGTATCACACAAACGAGTGCTTCTAGAAAAAAAATTACGCGAGCTCAAAATTGTTCAAAATACATTTTTACACTACGTTTTGTCATTTTTAAACCTATTTACTATTTGACATCTTGTTGTTTCCCTCTCAATTTTAAAATATTTTTCTTGGTTTAGGCAACTTTCACGCCACACAAATAATCATAGGACAGTACCTGGAGGACAGTGGCACTGTAGAAGCACTGATAAAAACTGAAATATTCGGCCCAAAAGTGGTCGAGAATGTACTAATAGGCAATCACTATCCAGGAGGAGTTCGTGGTATGGGTATAATTGCAGAAGTTATGCACCGAATACAATTTTGTGAGTTTTTTCCCAACACAGAATATGAAAAATATCAGTTACTCTTTACACAGCTTATGGAGTTTGAGGATTTCTGTGCAGAAAAGGACTATTACAGTGCAAGAAAGAAAATAAAAAATGTACACCATCTTTTGCAAGATTTTTCTACGGACTTTATGATGTTTATGAGGAAAGGGGCAAAGAAGTAAAACATCTTTTGTTATTGGAATACTTTCTTATATGAACTCGTCCCAATATTGAGAGAAATCATAAGAGCCGACAGGGAAGAAAACTGGAAGCTTCAGAGAGCACTGTCATTATTCTTTTACTATAGAAAGGGAAATTATGCAAGATGGGGCTCTGTTTACAATGAAGATCGCTTGAAACTTGAAGAAAACATACAAGTCTTTAATTCTTTTATTATGGGGGTTTATGTAGTTCTACATGGAGAGAAGAATTTAAGTAGTGTAGGCAGCATGGATCAGGGTTTAGAGATGTGCTATAACAAGCCAGCAAAAGGACAGGGAAGCATAATTGGAATGACCCGAAGGGAAGAAGCTGTGGCCTTTCATGATGTTAAGCATGGTACACATTCAAGAACATGCTTCACAGAAGAATTTGTAAAATTACTGAAAAATTTGTAGAATTATTGAAAATGATGAGTAGAATAATTTGTAGTATTATTGAAAATGATGATTATGACCCTACATCATGCATTTTCGGATGCTGTGACCCAAAAAGATAACCAGTGCATCATGAAAGTTATTAATTCCATTGTGAACAGGCATAACCCTCACTCTTCAGTAGAGCACGACCTAATTATCAACTTTACGACAGGAAAGCACTTACAATGGAAGAAACAAATTTTAAAGTGGAACGCATCACTGAGGGACGAAAACAATATAATAAATTCCGAGAACAAGTTTTTATACAGAAGTAAAAACAACTCCTTCATCCGTTGACTAAAACAAAAGTAGTGATGTAGCAAAAGAAACTTCTAATGCACAAAGGATAATTGAAATAGCTAGAGATCGTAATTATTCTCTTATCGTATCAGCTAACAAGTACAGCTTTCTTTTTAACAAAATATGGCACAGCACTGAAAACCAATAAATTTGAACTGGTCCATGAGCTAGAAAAATATTTGACAAATATGCAAGATCAACCTATCCAGGGTCCTCCATTCACCATTTGCTTTTTCTTTGATTTTATGTTCAGTGCCCGTGCGATAGTTGCCGCTGCTACAAAATCTGTGAAAACCTTTGGTGAATTTGCAAAACTATTTTAAATAGAATTCTGTCATTGTCAAGGAGTTTAGACATAATTGAAATAGTATTTGACATCTATTATGAGCACAGTGTAAAGCTGAAGAAAGGCTCAGTCTTATGAAATATATCCGATTAATATGACTATTTCAAGCAATATGCCAGCCTTGCCTAAAGACATGGATGTTTTTTGGGCATCAATTCATAATGAAAATCAGCCTCAGAAATTCTCCAAAGCCTTCACTATACAGCATAAAGACGGAATGAGTACTATAAATATGTATTTGAGTGATGTGGTTGAGGAAAAAGCAATAAAATTACCGAATGACCAAGTAACTAAAGGGCCTCAGTTAAGTTCTACCCTTGAGGAGGCAAATGGAAGACTGTTCTTCATTCGTGTAGAAAATCTGCAAATAGCATCATCGGACACAGATGTCTTTGTGTGTGCTGGTCACAATTATCACAGAGGTTTCAAAGGAAATGGTTAAAAATACTTTGCACCCTTTCTGGAAAAGGACAAACAACAAGATATTTCCAGTGCATGACATATGTGAAAGAGTAGAAAAGCAAATTATTGAAACTTTTCCTGCCATTCATTCACTTAGCCGTTGTGCCACTACGAGTAAAGACTTTCCAAGAGCGGAATAGTCAGGTATAATAATACAAAATGCTGAAGAGTACTCAACAAGAGTCTTGGCAAAAGAATTCAAGAAAATGGATGGCTACCTCACCTTTCAATACCATTACATGAAAAATGTGGATTTTACAAAGCTTCCACCTCCCTCAAGCTACACATCAAAAGAACTGATCTTCAAGCAAACAGATGGTACAGTGTATTATATGGCAAAGAATGCTTTCAAAACCCAAACCATTTTGGTTATATAGAAAAGAGGAAGGCTTGAATCCTCAAATCATTCTGAAACAGCTACCTAATGATTGCCCATTCATTTGTAATTGCAAGGCTTGTTCCGCAAAAAAATATATGCAGATGTAAAATAAATTTGATGGCATGTTCCAGATTTTGTTTTTGTGAAAATTCAAGTAAATGTAGGAATGACTGTGATATATTAAAACTCAGTGCGGTGGGATGAAATATTTTCTATCTGTCAAATTTGGGTAATTGGGATATATACCTGGTGAAAATCTTATATATTTTACTTGAACAGCAAACGTCATTAAAGAGCATTACAAGCAATGTAATCTTGCAATACATATTTTTCATATATTTTTTATAAGCTATTTATCTTTTCCAGGTTTTTAAGTTTCTTACTATTATGACATAACAATTTGTTATGAAAACATTAGCAAGTCTCTTTTTCTTCGTTAATTTCTTTCTTTGTTCTTATCGAAATACATTACGTTAACTAGAGATAATTCTTGGTTTTTTCTGTTTAACATAAGATGTTCTGCAATAAAGAATTATTCTCATACAGGATTATCATAATCAAGCTTAGATGTGCATTTAAAATTTTGTTTATCTCTAGTAATGCTTTTCTAGAAGTAGTCATTCTTGAGTTACAGAATAATTTTTACTACTAAACAAACGAACAAAAGTTTTTTTTATATAAACCATACCATATTACAAGTAATGCTTTTCTAGAAGTAGTCATTCTTGAGTTACAGAATAATTTTTACTACTAAACAAACGAACAAAAGTTTTTTTTATATAAACCATACCATATTACAAGTAATGCTTTTCTAGAAGTAGTCATTCTTGAGTTACAGAATAATTTTTACTACTAAACAAACGAACAAAATTTTTTTATATAAACCATACCATATTACAAGTAATGCTTTTCTAGAAGTAGTCATTCTTGAGTTACAGAATAATTTTTACTACTAAACAAACGAACAAAAGTTTTTTTTATATAAACCATACCATACTACAGTAATTGCTTTTCTAGAAGCAGTCATTCTTTAGTCACAGAATAATTTTTACTACTAAACAAACAAACAAAAGTTTTTTGGTATATAAACCATACCATATTACAAAAATGATTATGAATAAACGGATCTATAATTAAGCGTAAAAAATGTATTTTGAGCAATTTTGAACTTGTGTAATTTTTACTAGAAGCACTTGTTTGTGAGATGCAGGCAAATTTTCTTAAAACAGGAAAAATTATTTTTGGCATACTTTTTACTTACACTACAAGGCTTAATATAAATAAATGAATTTATAAATACAAAGGCTTAGTGTAAAATTGTTTTTTACACAATTTTGAACTCTGTCATAGTTTTCTGGGAGCCCTAAATTGCGAGATAGACATATTTTCGGACACAATCGATTTCGGTGCGGCGGCCATCTTGGCGGCAATCTTGGAAAAAATCTCCCCATATCAGAATTGCGTACCCAAGCTAAAACTCATTCCTAGACTTCAAAAATACATTTTGTGAAGAGAACTGCTGTATACACCTCCGTACAACAGTCACCACCAATGTGGCTCCTATACTAGTGTTGCAAAACCCATAAATAAACCTCTCATTTGCACATTCCACATTACTAGAACGGTAAGGCATTGTCTCCAGTTTCTCGCTCACAAAATGAGTAAGGAATCTGACACTTTTAACCCCAACACGCTCCTGGTGGAAAAGCGAGGGAAGAGTAACAAGTGAAGTGACCATACCCCTCCCCCTCCCTCCCCAAAGCCGTGCGTACTCCCACATCCCGTGCGCGCCGTCTCACTTCCCCATTTAATAATAATGGTTATTTTTAAAATTAGCCTCATATATACATATATATATATATAATATATATATATATATATATATATATATATATATATATATATATATATATATATATATATATATATATATATATGAATGTTGTTTAATTTCTAACTCGCTCTACCTCGGAAATTAAATGGTTAGTGTCGTGGCATGCCACTCAGATTGTCCGCGGGTTTGAGCTCTCCCTCACGGCGATGAAAAGTCACGGGAACAGTATCATCATCAGTTACTGCCGCAGTGTGGGGTCTATGGTGAGAGGGTGAAACCAAACATTCTTTGGAAGCTTGAATTTCAAGTCAATGGCCCTTGTGCGTTTCATCCAAGAAAATAGGTTTCATCTGCTGAAACAATATATATGTGTATATATATATATATATATATATATATATATATTATAATATATATATATAGTATATATATATGTATGTACATATATATATATATATATATATATATATATATATATATATATATATACATATATATATATATATATATATATATATATATATATATATTATATATATATATATATATATATATATATATATATATATATATATATATATATATATATATATATATATATATATATATATATATATATATATATATATATATATATATATATATATATATATATATATATATATATATATATACTATATATATATATATATATATATATATATATATATATATATTATATATATAATATATATATATATATATATATATATCATCACCGTGATTTACATTATTATTATTATTATTATTATTATTATTATTATTATTGTTATTATTATTATTATTATTATTATTATAATTTCACTTGGAACAAACACACTGGGGCCATTGACTTGTTTCTTGTAATTGCAGTAATAGCTGTAAGGAATAGATCACTCCATATTTTCTCATTCCAACTAATTTAGTGTCTACATACCCAAATTTATATTTATATTCTAGTTAGGTCTTCATTCAGACAGAATAAAAATTTTAGTAAACTGAAATGTTATTTTCAATGGTGAAAAAATGGCCTAATAATAAAAAATTTTTATGGAAAGTAAATAGGATTACTAAAAGCTACTGGTGCAAATCGCATTCAGAACGATATGGCCATTTATTCATACATTATTTCATTTCACAATATGATAACTGCACTTTCAGTTTGTCAAAAATAGATATCTGTAATAGTTCCTATATTTAGAAAATGGTTTATGTATTATTGTATATTTATATAAAATATGCATTAGTTATAGTACCAAATTCTTAAAAGATGGGTCTTTTAAAAATATGGGTATATGAATAATTCGTCTTTTTGTGAATATACTCCGATTTTGTATACCATTTTTTTTTTGTCACTTACATTAATCATTGTAACCTGCAATTAACTGAGACTTTCTTTTTTTCTCAGAAAATTCATCTTCCCTGCCCTGAAATTTCTGATGTTTTCATTATTTACTGCTGCCAGTAAAAGCTTATGTACATAAAACGAGTTTTCGAAATATTTATTGTTAAACTGTTTAAAATAAATACATTTGCTCTGCGCCTTTATTATTTTCTTTTTTTTTTTACTTTTTCACACACCAGTTTTTCCCTTAAAATTGAATCGCCTGGATCCACAGTAGCATAAATTTTATTGTAAGGGGTTGGAAGGTAAAGTGTGTAGTAGATGCCAGCAATGGTGTTGCTGCAAGTGCGTTCGTGCATCTGAGTGTGAAAGAGTAAGAAAGGTATAGACATAAAGTATAAGGTAATCTAACAGAAGGTGAACAGACAGTCAAAGAACACCTAACTCCATAAAAAAAATAATAACAGACTTTAATAATATTAAAAGTTCATTTCAAAGATGAGTTAATTTATTGTGGTTGGCATGCTTAGCTCTTATATACACAAAAGAATTTCAATACATGTTTATGTCTTTTCAAGGAACTTTGATTTTACCAGTGATGACTTTAAATTAATTTTGAAAGGAATTGTTGGTCTGCTGAGCTGATCCGCTGTTATAATCTCTCAAAAGTAAAATTAATAAATTATAAACAGTTAGGTGAAAAGGAATTTTATCAACTTTTATTTATATGACTTGATACGTTAGAAACCAACATTCACCTTTCTCTGTCAGTTTTTGCTATTTATATTTGACTGTTTTCGTCCAGACCTTTTCTACTAAAAATTATTACAAATTATCGTCAATAAGATATAGTCGTAGAATGAACGTAAGAGGAATATAATTAACATTATTCTACTTTAATTTTTACGTCACACCTTAATAAGTGATTACGAGCGAAGCGAAGTTATTACAAGAAACGAGCTTATTTCTGGCGGCCAGGCGCGGCCCTAACGCTATTCAAATGCTAATATATCCAAAAGTATTGAAGACATAAGAAACATTCTTTCGGTAGATAAAACCATACGTCTTTAAATTTCATCCCATTTCGGATTTATTTTTAAAATATCATAAATTCAAATTTAAATGATGTTTTAATTATTGAATTGTAATTTTCTCAAAATTGATGATTTCAACGTGAAATTCGATAGTAGTTTTTTCGAATACTAGGCTTAGTTACACTGTCTTCTCACCTTCGCTATGTCATCTCGCATTGTATCGTTTGTCATATTTTTAGCATTTGATGTTGGAAGACTATTTGAAATGCAGTTAACGATAACGTTTGTGTAGCAGAGAGTTCCGAGATACCTAGCTAACCCTTTGATGTCTTAATATACGCACATTTATCTTCTATATTTCTATACTAGGTATATAAAATAACATGATTGGTCTATCAATGGAGCTTGAAAATTTCAATAATTCTCCAGAAACTTTCTGAAGGTTTTTTTTAGAAAAATGCCATAGCAGGGTATTAACCGCTGATACTTTTGTTTATAATGACATTTAGTTACGTTCGCTGATATTATTGGGAATGATGTGGATAAGGCCTTTATGAAATAATAAATTAACATGCTAAATAAACCTCTAGTAATGTTTAGATTTGACTGTTCATTACACCATAGCACGATTTATGAGTATCTATTAAATCTGAATAGCAATGTGTTTATTGGCAATCCAATTCATTCCTTAATAAATCATATAAGATATAAGGAAAATACGCAAGATGTAGATTCGACAATAAACTCGTGAAAGTAAACAAGTTGTTTAATACGAAGATTTCCAACGTAATAATACTGTAAGCAAACAGCCAAATTCCTCCCGCTCTAACTTACAGTCTTACACAGACCAGCAACGATAATTAAGAAAACGGACGAGATTTTGGGAAAGAAATTAAGGTGACGAATTATTGGCAAACCCGAGACTTACGAGCCTCATTATGTCCGTTTGTTCGAGAAAGTCATTATTTGTGACGCCGGGCATTTGTTACGTGAAATATGTGAGCAAAGGTCTGACTCAACAGAGAAAGGAATAATAAATCATGTTTCTCTGATTCGATAAATTTCATTACGGTTTCATTGACTCCTTAGCGCGTTAGAAGAGGTTTATATGTTAATTGTTACAAGTGAAAATGAGTGGCTTCATCGAAAGGTTGAAAAGTCAGGTAGGTGCAGAAATATTTATCTTTCTCTCTCTCTCTCTCTCTCTCTCTCTCTCTCTCTCTCTCTCTCTCTCTCTCTCTCTCTCTGAAATCTGTGAAATAATTCACTAATGAAATCATTAGTGGCCAAAGTTTGTGATACAATATGATTTAAAAACGTTGATTTTAGATAAATGAACACCTCATACTAGTCTATTAAGTAACACATTTCCCAGGCGGCTGTCCTATTCTGTCCCACTCTCAAAATAAATAAATAAATAAATTAATTAATAAATAAATAAACAGATAAATAAATAAATAAATAAAAATAAATAAAACTTTTGAATAATAGGAGTAAGTATATATATATATATATATATATATATATATATATATATATATATATATATATATATATATATATATATATATATATATATGTATATAGTTATATATATATTATATATACATATATATATATATCATATAGATTCTAATAATTAATATTTAATGTAATTTATATTAATACGTATATAATATATAATAAATACAAATACATATTATATAACATATTAATTATAAAAAAAAGGTTAATATATATATATATATATATATATATATATATATATATATATATAATATATATATAAAATAATAAATGAAAAATCATTCCCAATTTCAAAATATTTTTCTCTTAGGCCGTTTACTGATTTTGTTCTGTCCCTTTCCTTTCAAAGAAAAAAAAATCACATCAAACCATTGTACTCTCTCTCTCTCTCTCTCTCTCTCTCTCTCTCTCTCTCTTATGTGGGTCACCGTATTTTTATTTTTTATATTTTCCATTTTGTTTTTTTGCTCTGTTCCCAGTCCCATTTGGAAAACAAAAATTCAAATTAAGCTGAAGAAAGTTCAACCGTAAAGTAAACGTTTACTGCATCTCGTGACTGTCGTAAACTCAAAATGTTCTCGTCAAGAACAATGCAGCGAAAATGGCCTTCATTTTTCTGTTTCACTTTAGTCATTATCCCCAGGGAAGGAAATTGTTTCAATCCCTGAGAAGAGGATTAATGGGATCAGAGATGCTTCAAGTCCAGGAAAACGATGTAGTAAATGCACAAGGTTATTTCAGTTTCGTTTTAACCTTCAAGATGCAAAGAGAGAGAGAGAGAGAGAGAGAGAGAGAGAGAGAGAGAGAATGCATGTCTGCTTTTATCGAAAAATTCATGAGTAAACCTAGAAATAATACATAAATTTTCTTAATGAACACGGGTTCAAAGAGATTTTTGCAGCATACCCCAGTACCAAAAATAATCTTTCCGAATGTGCCTGTACAATTCTATCTTTTAATGAAGGGGAATTCAAGTCAGAATCCAAAGCCTCTTCTCATCTAGTTGAAATGAAAATGATGACCTATGTGGAAGCTGATGAATATCAGATAGTTTTATCATTATTTTTAACATCTAAAGCTTCAATGACCAATTGATGAATGACCTAATTGTTGATACTGTTTTTGTTATGTCTTCTTGTTAATTCTCTAATCATGGTGTCCAGTGATTCAACCCTCTATATAGTGGCTCTCAACCTTTTTATCATCCCTCCACGGCCCCCTCACATCTATAAGTAAACTTCACTGCCATATTTGAAGGAGAAAAAAATGCGAAAGAGAAGGGGCTTTTATTCGTTAGGGAATGAACTATTGAGATACTTGGCTCTACTTCTTAGCTACTAGAACTTGAATGCATTGCTGAATGCCAGTGAGTGCACAGCTTAATTCCCCTTCAACATTCAGCCCGTTTCTGTGTTTGGTCTTGAGAGCAACGAGCGTGGAAAATGCAGCTTCACAAAGATACATAGATTCGAACATAATTAGTATCCGAACGAGTTCAACTACAGTAGTAACTAGGCGAAACGTTTGCATTTTTTCATAAAATTCTGAATATTAGTTCCTCACTCTTGTATGAGATTAAATAATATAATCAGAGAATTTTTTTATGTTTACCTAAGGCTCGCGAACCCCCAGGTTGAGAACCACTGCTCTAGATCTATACTCTGTTTTTTTCCATCTGTCCATCCGCCTGTGGTGTTATCGCATGGTAACACTGCGTCCCGTGCTTTAAATAGTTCCGCTATGTGTAAGTTTTAGGTAAATAAAAGGAAATCTGGGTGTGCATTTGTAGCTGAAAAGTGTTTTAATAAATTACTGTATGCGAATTACACCGTTAATATTCGAAATAGAATATTATTATTGTTGTTGAATGTAAGTGGAATGTAACTATCTAAAGCCCGGGAT
The DNA here is from genome assembly GCF_015104395.2 of Macrobrachium nipponense. NCBI lineage: Eukaryota > Metazoa > Arthropoda > Malacostraca > Decapoda > Palaemonidae > Macrobrachium > Macrobrachium nipponense. Next base: position 78,592,068 of record NC_061089.1, read on the forward strand.
GCAGTGTTACCATACGCAAACACCACAGGCGGATGGACAGATGGAAAAAAACAGAGTATAGTCAGGCCACTGTGAACGTAGGTGTAAACGTTTCATGTGTTCTCATTATTTATTTGTTTGTTCGTGTGTTTGTGTAGGTATGTGTTATTTTTCAACCTAATCCGGATCGCAATAGTAAATTTTCTCTTTCCACCAGCTTTACATCATAAAAAATGGACATATTATATATATATATTAATATATATAATATATTATATATATATATAATATATATAAATATTTTATTAATATTACATAATATTATATGTATATATATATATATATCTATATATATTATTATATATTAGTATATATATATATATATATTACAATATATATAAATATATCTCACTCTTCGCATGTCAATGTTGGTATTAACGTTTAGAATATAATACAACATACCAGGTATCTTGGTTCTTATGAAAATTCTGAAATAGGAAATACGGGTAACTATCATACAATATTATACGACATTGCTATTAATCACATTAGAGCTTCAGCGTAAAATTTTATCACATAATGAGGAAGAAAATAATATCATCTCTTCGCTCGAGCATGTTAAGCAAATTTACACAAATATAATGAAGATCCAAGCTGTATTCAGCATAATGTTATAAACCTACACATGTATATCATTCTTTAACTATTGTCCAAGCAAACAGCGTCTACATCCTATAACCCTCTTAAATTAAATTTATTCCAGCGTCATGGGTATTCATGAGGATAATATTCCCATTCTTATATATGTATACACATTCCCTTTCAAGCTCGGGCAAAAGGACGGGTCATTAACTAATGGACATTCACCTAAGATTAACAAACTTTGTTATGATTATTTAAGATACTTGAAAAAACGGCTGTTTTTTAGAAATTGAGGGAAAAGATTGACTGCATATCAGTAAGGTCAAGTGCTTAATTAATAGGGATCACCATGAGACAACAATGAATAGTATTTTAAGATTTTAGTTTAACAGGGATAGCAAGGAAAAATGAAAATAATATAACATATCGGTTTGCATCTTAGTATATCCACTTTCAAAAATAGTTAATGTTTCATTTACTATAACTGAGTAGTAACCTATCTACTAATAGTCCTCACAAGGACTATTTTTACCTGGTATTCAATATTTTTCAAATCGTATGGGTGAAACATCTCCAAGCAAGCATAAACGGATCCAGAAATTACCACAGTCCATGGTAAATGCGTAATCTCCAACTGGCCCTCTCTCTCTCTCTCTCTCTCTCTCTCTCTCTCTCTCTCTCTCTCTCTCTCTCCAAGAGTCTCCGGTTTTGAGTTTTTTTTATAGAGCTTCAAAGGTATCTATTAGTACTGATGGTAACCAGTCTTTTAATAGTCCTCACGAGGACTATCTTACCGTTTATCCACTATTTTTCATAGCGCATATATTAAACATCTTTGAGAAAGCGTGTAAACTGATGCAAAAATCACTACATTTTCTGGTAAGTAGGTATTCTCTCTCTCTCTCTCTCTCTCTCTCTCTCTCTCTCTCTCTCTCTCTCTCTCTACACTAGTCTTCAGTTTCGTAGCCTTTCACAAATGTTTAATGGGTTACCTTCGATGCACGGACGAGAAAAAGTCCTCTCTATCTCTAAACTTTGATTACATTGCTCTCACTTACCTTAACGAAGAGCACTGGTGTCTCCTTCGTAGATAATGACGCCACAGTGTAGTATATGGGATGCCCGGCTATATGAGATAAGCTGCTGTTACCTCCGGGAATGTATTTGGATATCTTCTCCTCAGTTCAAAGATAACTTTTAATATTGTGTATGGTTTACTGAGGTATGAAAATCTGAAAAAAGTACTGAAAATGAGCATACATGCATTTTGCAAAAATTTATAACACAGACATTGAAATTATCATGGTAAATGTTTCATTAACATTAGGAACAATACAAACATATCATGAATATTGAGGTGGATAACTAAACTAGCTTCTATATCACACCCTCAAGAAGATCTTACACCAACTGCTAGCTTAATGAATCTTAATGCATAGATTTTAACCTTTCTGCCAACTATACTGTGGGCATTAACTTCTCGTAATAAAAAGGGGAATCTAATTCTGAGGTCATTTGCCTCCTTGCATGACCTCTCCCTGAATTTATTTTAGTTACTTGATCAAATAATAGATTTACAGCGAAAGCGATATTGCAGATGCTGGGGGAAATCTCTTAAGCTCCTGAAATGTTTCTTTGTTTCGCAGAAGGTTGAATCTTTTCTTTTGGCAGCTTAAACATAATTAGAAAGAAAATACTGAATCACGAAGTTATTGATATAAAAGCTCAATTTTATAAAGAACGTGGCAAAGAGTTTGATAGAAAACAATAGTAAATGAATTGTTAATGACTCTTATATTGCTACTCGTTCTTCCTTTAAATTTACGACTGTATATATAGATATATAGTCTTCATATTATCCTTATCAGGCAATCGAGCCTTATTATAAAATAATAAAACCAAGACTATGCTTCTTTTCTTATCCTTTTCTTACCATTATTATATTATTATTATTATTATTATTATTATTATTAAATTTATTATTATTATTATTATTATTATTATTATTCCAATAAGGTACAAAAAATCCTTATTTATGATACAATTAGGTAGTTAAAGATCATGGCTCTTTCTACGAAATGAACGCTAATTTATGAACATCAAAAGCCAGCCAACATCTCACTCTCCTTGCAAATATCTGAAAAAGCGTATTCCTCGTCCCAAATCGAGATCAAGGGTTCTCAGTCGCAAGAGAGAGAGAGAGAGAGAGAGAGAGAGAGAGAGAGAGAGAGAGATTCGTTTCGGTACAGCTATGCTCAAATCTGACGCGGCATGAGTCCTTTCGTATTGTCCTAACTCTCAGACTCAACATAACGTTGCCAAGTAGTTAAACTATTTTATCTTTATTTCTAATGTCATACATGTTGACAAGTCTTCGAATTTACATCTAGCACTATTTTCCATATGGTAATACAAATATAATCCCTTTTATGCACTGGTGTAATTCATAACTTGTGTGATTTGAACCGATTTTCGCAAACTACTTTGTTGTTGCTGTTCTTGTTAGGGGGTTGGTAAGAAAGGTCTATGAAACAGCCTAAAAAGGTCTGAAAAGGGTGTTTTGCATTGAGTTAAAAATACAGGAATTTCAGGATGGGATATTCATGATTTAGTTATTAGAAGGAAAATGTAAAAATTAAATCATGGGCATATTAAACAGTACAGAAAAATTATTTCTAATAAAGTATAACGTATCTATTTTAATTCTCGTTGCTGAAACAAGGCTCTCTTTGATTGTGGATTTTAGCATGTTTCAATCACTGGTTGTACTGAATTTAGAGTTCATGTTTCTTTTTGTTCGATTATTTTGTGTTTCCACTTACAACTGAGAATATATGAACGTGTTTAATTTGTGTCCTTTTTATTTGATCCTTGCTGTTAGTATGAGTAGTACTAAGTATGAGTGTTAATTACGAAGACCACTTCACTTTAAATTAGGAATATAATTGTTACAACTTATGAGCAAGGGGAAAATCTTGCATGTGTCCAGAGTAACCTACAGGTCGGATCAGGCCTTGTTTTTTTTTTGCTTTCTTTTTTGTAAATTGCTTAGCTCAAAGCATGGTGTGATAAGGTTAGCGGTGCTGGCAATGGCAGGGCGCTTGACATGTTACTTCCTACTGGTCAACATAACTTCATCTGCAACATTATATCAGTAGACTATTAAGCTCAATAGTCATAAAGACATTTCCAAAAGAGGAATATGAATTGCAGCAAGTTATCTTTGAATGTTGAACTTTTAGGTTGCGTTCAAGGTGCCTATATGTTGCAAAACGATTTATAGGCCTAAAATATATTCTAAGCCTTCTAAGATGTAGTTTCTGTTACTAAATCATTTATTTGTAGGTTAAGTGTTCATAAAGGAATAATAGATGATGATGATTTTAATTATATGGAGAAGATGGCTATCGATCGAAATATCTATTAGTGTTAATGTCAAGGCCTATGGAACACTTGTTTTTAATTGGCTTAAAATACTATTTTCGTAAAAGTCTTCCCGCTTGCTTTTGGTGTATAATCTATTCACTCAAATGGTAACATAAAGTGTAAGAATGCGTAGATAACTTCAGATGTTTTCTGGCCAGAAATTGTTAATATGGAGATGTGAATGGTAAGTAATGTATTTATAGTAAGTAAAGAAATCTAACAGACATAGGCCTAGCAACAAAATTTACGCTTTAACTAAATAATAACTGTATAGGCAAATATTTGCTAGTAAGTCATAATTTTTCAAGTGGTTAAGAAATATAACTTAAATCATTTCCTGTTTATGAAAATTCATATATTCCTCTAAAAAAATGTAAAATAAATGGTTTCAGGTTTCAAGATCATTTCATTGTCATTAGCTTTTATAGACCTATGTTACACCAGGCGGTTCATTAGTATCGCTGGAATCATTCTGCTTTTTTTATTTACTTATTTACATTTTTTCAGCGGTAAGGTGTAAAAACAATTAAATGGGATTATTTCAAATTTTATGGTTGCATTGGAAGCAGTATTATTGTTATTACATATTTTTCCGTTTTTTTAATTCAGCCTTTGAACTTAGGTTTGATTATAACTTTTCTTTGCCAAATGCATCAGCCATGAGTGAACGAAAGTTTTGAAAATGGTTTGCAACTTCTTTTGAAATTTGGCTGTATGTGATATTACTTTACATTTTTTAAACAAATGGCAGATTTCACTCTTATGAAATATATTATGGCCATATTTTTGTTTTCGCAAAGAAAACAAAAATATTAATTATATATGGACCATGTCAGGCTGCCAGTTAGTGAATTTTGAGCGAAATCCTATGCAGTCATGTAGCATCAGTTTTCAGCATAGCTGTACACTTCAGAATAGTTCTCCCACAGTTGCCTGTATAATTTTTGTTTTTTTATGAGTCAGGGTGCAATAAAATTTGGCTCTCTGCTTCCTTCCTTGTCCTTAAATATTTCCATCTAAACTGGAGAAGTGAAATAATTGATAAATTATCCCTTATTACGCTGAGGAGGTTTAATTAAGACATACAACGAGTATCGTGAAAAAACATTTTTATATAAATTTTAGGTGATGTATGGGAGCGTCACCACGTATCAACATTATTCATTAATCTCACGCGGTGTTTTTCCTCGCGAAATAGGATAACATCCCGTTTTCATCTTATCTAAGAAACAGGTCAACGTAAGTCATCGCAGAAAAAGTAAAACACCTCAGAGTTCTTGGGTGGATATTCATAAGAGCTCCAAGTGGGCAGGAAAAGTCTTTCATAAAAGAGGGTACTTGCAATTGGAAAACTATTCATTCTTGTTATTTTTGCACCTTATGCTTCAGGTTTCCATACTTAGCTTCATCATTTGGAAAATATGAATTTGAAGTATCATTTAAAATACGATTTTATTCAGTAAACTGTATAATATATTTCATCGCATATCGTTATAATAGGTAACTTACGTAAGCTTTAAGCAAGAAGTATATACAACTTACTACACCCCACACATGAATAGTCTGTGTAATACCCTAATGCTATTCTCATACCATTTTAATACATTTCTATCTGTTTATCAATTAAAATTTTCTTTTATAATACGCAAGATCTCTTCTTTCTGTACTTCACTTTACCTCCTCTTACTTCTTAATAAACACAATATTCTTTGGAAGATTGGATTTCAAGTCAATGGCCCCTATGCGACTGTTCCATATGAAAAGGATTCATCTTCTGAATAATAATAATAACAAATGTAACCCGACACCGTTTAGGCTGGAAATTTAAGTCACCAACATCAGCAAAGACGAATGGATCAGTTATATGAAATGGGTTACTGGGCAGTATAACTTGGAACATCAAAGATAAATTCATTGTTATGTTTGAGTAATTGTTTTCTTGAACAATATTACTCACCGTTTCATACGAGAATGATAAGATTTACAACGTAACAAACGCATTTCATGGGCACAGCTGTGCCCATGAAATGCGTTTGACCATTATTTTCTTTAAACGTAGTTTTTTTGAAAGTCCAAAGCTAAGGAAGATTCATATAAATAAAGAAAAGCTGCAAATTTATTACTCGATCTCTTCCATACATATAAAGCAGTTCATCTCATCGTTTCTTGAGTCTACATAAGGGACGAAAGAAACATTTTAAGATCGGGATTGGAAAGAAAAAGCAGCAGCCAACTTGTAAAAATTTATCGCTTTTAGAATATGATGTAGAAACCAGAATATTAGCCCCCTCTTCAACAAGGTTCTCCTTATGATTCACTGTGAGATTTCTGAACCAGCCAAAACTATACCATATTAATTCCGAGGTAGAGCGAATTGGATGTTAAAGGGCATTTGTAGCTTAATGCATGTATATGAATCACGGTGATGTGTTATGGCAGTGGTGGGTGGATATCGATTATAATTATAAATACCTGAGTTCAACAGCGAATTATAAGGTCGGAATCCGTATCGACTTATATCTTACTTGTTGGCCTAGTCGGTATCCTCACTGAAGTCCTGATTTCTCCTCTGTGAGCTGGTTCGAATCCACGAGAGGACGAAATTATTATCAACTAAAATATTCAGTTTCAGTTAACATCTATGAAAATATATTATTCCGAGGTAGAGTGAATTGGATATTAAAGGACATTTGTAGCTTAACACATGTATATGAATCACGGTGATGTGATAAAAATTCACACACACACTAACACACACACATACACACACACACACACACACACACACACACACACATATATATATATATATATATATATATATATATATATATATATATATATATATATATATATATATATTATATATATATATATATATATATATATATATATATATGTGTGTGTGTGTGTGTGTGTGTGTGTGTGTGTGTGTATGTATGATGTGTGTGTGTGTGGGTGTGTGTGTATGTAAATGGATGTATGGATGTATGTCCATGGTAATGTGTGTGTATGTAAGCACAGCATAACTGAAATGAGCTGATCAATTTCAACCAGATTTGGTATACGTACATATGACTTCTATCTAGAAATAATACAGAAAGGTTAAGACATCACTGCACCAAAGGGGTTGGGGATGTGAAGGAGGTGACCTGTAAATATTACCAAAACAAAAATATTAATGTCTCATCCATAGTGTTCATGGTCACTGAGATGAATAGTGACTCCCAACGCCTTCAAAGTCCAAACTTACCCACATAAGAAGGGGGGTGGGGTGAGAAGGGGTGAAATATAAAATGTCAAAAGTGCTGGGGCAATGTAAATTGAAGCAGCTATCTTAACAAGAATGGAGAGAGAGAGAGAGTGAGAAGAACATGGAAGGAGGTTAGGAGGAGAACCAGAGAGGGGTGTTAGGGTAAAGAGAAAGAGTTTTTATCGATTGATTTGCAGTTTTCCCGGGCAGCAATGGGTTGGTCATCTAGTATGTATATGTGTATATATATATATATTTATATATATATATATATATATATATATATATATATTTATATATATATATATATAAAAAAAATATATAAATAATATATATAAAAAAAAAAAATTTTTAAAATATTTTATATTTTTTTTTTTTTTTTTTTTTTTTTTTTTTTTTTACTTATTTATTGCGTGTGTTTTTTAGAGGGGATTATAAAATTCTCTGTACTCTTGTACACAGTGACTTCCTACCATTTGAACAGGGGAGTAGAGCAAGAGAATGTTAGAATGTCAGTAATTCTCTAGAGACTGTAAGACTAATCCTTTAGATCCTGCTATACACTAGTATTAAGGGTCCCAATATATGCGCGTTTAAGTGCTACAGATTCCCAAGTCAGGCCTAACCCTACACCGAAAATGGTTTGAAGTACGATAAACAACCTAAAGATAGTTTATCACTTTAGAGCGACATACTTGCGCTCTCTTTTCTCTCATCTCCTCTCTCTCTTCTCTCTCTGGTCTCTCTCTCCTCTCTTCTATTATTTAACCTGTTTGCCTACATTGACCATTTTTGTACCCCATTTTTTTTTGTTGTAAAGTAAACGGATTTGAAAATATTTTTTTTGCCCCAATGATTGTATGAAAACTTGGGACCCCCTATAGGGTAGACCAGAGGCGCTGAAATGAAGAAACATGGCAGTTTTCGGATGCCTCGACCTTTTTCAACGCGTGAATATTAAGGCCTCAGTGGATTAAATATTCATCAGTAATTCTAAGACATCACATCTTTTCAGCGGATATACCAAGGAGGGTAAGATAGTTATATCGAGGCTGACTCAAAATTATTTTGTGTTCTTATAACTTATGGTCTATTTGTATCTAATTTCAATAATGAGGTTCTATCATTCCTGATTTTTAAGTTGTGACAAAATACAGTCTACATTATCCGTACGGAAATTTGTTTTAACTGACTACACCTGTTAGATAGATTATGGAATTACATATACCAAGGGGACTTCCTTACATTTTCCCAGGAATATTTTCGACAAACCTGAGGGTACTGTGATGCCTGGAAGTAATCATCAAAATTGGAAAGAATTCCATACTTTTTAAAAAAAAGTTGAGGATATTGAGTTGTGTCCACGCAGTTATTAAAAAAAGGAAAAAAAAATCCACCATTATTTTTTCAGGGAAAATTTAAACAGATTTGAGGATATTTTGTTGCTCCTCAATCCTACTGATTGGATAACATCATCCCTAATACCTTGGTTTGCACGGTTACACAACAGACATTTCCATCGAATTTTCTCCAAAGTTAATGATATTGTACAATGCCGTAATGAAATTACTAGAAAGGGAAATAATTCCATATATTTTCATAATGTCCTTTAAAATAAACGGTTATTGTTTTAGAGCAAATTTCTAAACTCGAAAAAAATGTACATCCATTTTACCAGACACTTTTTAGCTGTAGATATGTTGCATCATACATCAGTTAAACCTGGTGAACAGTAAAATGTATTTTTTAACAACCACGCCGGAATCTTGGTTAAATAGTATTATCAATGCAAGGGGCAATAGATTCCAGCGGCATAACTAGCGTTAGTGACGACCGAGGTCGACTCTGAAAGTGCCGCCCTAATCCTGTTCTAAAAAGTACTAAAGTTGTGAAAATTAAACGCAAAATTTCAGTCTTAACATCTCAGTCATATAAATCGTTTGTTCAGTGTTCCGCTCACACGAAATATGGTAGGAAATCTAGAATTAGGCCAGACCAGACCAGCTTAAAGATGTCAGAGTGAGGCCGCCCACCCCCCAACACCACTGCCAGAGGCTGACAGCCTTTCCCCCCCCCCCCCCCTTCCCCCCCCCCCCCCCCCCCCCCCCACACACACACACACACACATCCGTTACATCACTGAGTAAGTCCCATCGTTTCGTTAGTAAATGTTTAAGCAAAGAGGATGGTATTCAAGGGCGTTGCGGTTCATAAAGAATACTTTGAATTTTTCGAAATTTCACTTTTAACTCTTCCTGGAAACTGGACTGTTATAAGATTGTGAGTTGCCTCTGTGCCGAGTATTGCGTCGACTAGAATAAATGCCCATGAAGGGAGTGTATTATTTTTATGTCACTAGTCTAACATTTATACAAACTTGCACATTATTAATATAGTAATAATTTGTAAGGTATATATGCGCGGCTTATATCTAACAACTATTCAAGGTTTTTTATTCATATTTTATTATTCAATTATTTACAGCAAATTATAAGGTTATTCAGTTTCTTAATCATCTGACTTTTAAATTATTGCGTATCTCTGTAAACTCTACATAAAAGACGTATGTATACCTATAATATTTATAATTTCACAGCCTTTTACATTTTGCCCACAACCACGAAGTCATCCACGCAGATACTCAGGAACAGAGAGAGAGAGAGAGAGAGAGAGAGAGAGAGAGAGAGAGAGAGAGAGAGACATGAAATTGCAAGTGATGTAATAATGATAGAGATTGAACTCCCACTTGTGTCAATCTTTTATTTTTGGTCAGCACTTCTCAATCCTCTCGTAATTGTGAAGCCTAAGAACTGATTTCATTACAGAGTAACATTCAAAAAATGGCGGCAGTTTACTACATAAAATGTATGAAAAACTTATTTTCTTTTTCTTGAATACTTATTCAAATACGCTTTGCAATTGCTTTGGAAAATTTTACTTCGTCCTATATCGATGTCTGAAGCTATTCGGGGAGGGGAGAGAGAGGTGGCGAGTGGGTGAAACATATATCAGCTCTATAACTATCACTGAGTTCCTTTTCCAAAAGGATATTCATAATCTTTAAGATCCTTAATGTAAGTATACTGTGTGTGTGTGTATGTTTTTTTTTCTCAATCATTAGCACGTAAAGAGTCCAACTTTCATAATTACAACACATGATGCAGCGTTTTAAAAAGATTCTCTGTGCATAAGATGATGAAACTTTTTCGACAATAAAACATATTTCATTTTTTCTTACTCCAATTTTTACAGAAGCTAGCGAGAAAACCTCGAAAGGCCCCTGTTTAATTTCCATCATTTCATGATTCTTACCCGAGGTAAAGAACAAATAAAAAAAAATGTTTCCTTCAATAAATCTTTTATACTTAGTTTTCGTTTTCTGTAAAAAAAAAAAAAAAAAAACTATTGAGATGGCTATTTACCTGTCCGTTCGCACTTTTACAGCTCGCCTTGGGTCTTAAAGACTACTGAGGCTAAAAGGGCTGCAAATTGGTATGTTGTTCACCCACCCTCTACTCATCAAACATGAAAAATTACGGCCTTCTAGCCTCAGTAGTTTTTATTTTATTTAAGGTTAAAGCTATCCATGAAACTCGATTGCACCGAAGGAACTTCGACCAATTTTTAACTTGTTTATTTTCGAGATGCCCAGAAAATTATATTTCCTGATTACAGAAATCTAAACACTTTTTCTACTGCGTATTGCTATATCAAACGATATGAATAAAAGAAAATTAAAGGAACACCATCTACTGTAGTACGAATAAAAAAAAAAAGAAAAAAAAAAAAAAAAAAAGCGAAAGCCCGGCATTAATTAAATCAATGCACTTCCGCCAAAGATGTTCAATATGCGTCAGCCTGATTTATGAGGGAAATTCACGAGCCTGATATTAATTTTTATCGTTCATTTCTCAGATTAATAAGATGATAGATATTGCAACCCATTATTGGCAAGTGAGTGCCAGTAATTCATTAGTGCTTAAACCTAATAATTAATCAACTAAAGCTCCAGTGGTTATGAAATGCAATTAATTCTTAATTATTTTAATTCCTGTAGTTGTAATGTGTTTTTCATAATATGAAATCACATTAGATTTTATAATAAAGAAGTTTTATGCACGGAAAAAGAGGCAGGACAAGCCGGACTGCATGAAAATTTTATAGCTTAAAAACTATATATACTATATATATATATATATATATATATATATATATATATATATATATATATATATATATATATAAACAAAAACAAAAAAACACACACACACACAGACAATATATATAATAGCTACAATGTCCTCTTCTCAAATTTTTTGCACTGTTTAGGATACATTTGTCACTATTAAGTCTTCAGATCCAAGTGCAAGAAATCATGACGAGCTACAATGTTATTTTCGTCCTGATTATGGTGATGCGGGTTTGTTTCCCACTACCGGACATCATAATTTCCTCATATTTCTTTCACTTGGATCATAAGACTTTGTAGTGACAAGTGTATCCAAAAAAAAGTTAAGAATTCAAGAAGTTATGGGGGCATTGTGGCTATTACAGTCCACTATATGTCTGGTGAAAATTACCAGTAGATTATACACAACCTCATGCACCCACACACATATTTAATATAATTAAATAACAGATAAAATATCTTATATATAAATATATATATAATCATATAATCATATATTATTTATTATATGCCGAAATATTATATATATAGATATAGATTTTAGATAGGTATATATATAGATTAGTATAGTATTATAGATTAATAGATTATATATGTTATATATAATTATTATATAATTAGTAATAGAATATATAAATATATATAAATAATAATATATTATATATTAAGAATAATAATTATGATATATGAAATAGAAAATTATAGATTATTATAAATTATAATAATATATTAATAATATATAGATATAGATAATATAATGAATAAAATCTATATCTATATATATATATATATTAGATATATATAATTTATAATACTATTATTTATATATTATAATAACTATCTATAATAATATCTATATAGATATAGATTAATATAATTATATCTCTTCTCTCTCTAATTATTATATATATATATTTATATATAGTTATATCATAGTATATACATTATATATATCTATATAATATATATCTACCATGTATAATATCTATATTATATATATCTATATATATATATGGATATATATTATACATATCTTATATATCTAATTATATATATATATATATCATATATATATATCTACATATAATATCTATTATATATATATATTCTATATATATTATAGATATATATATTTATATATAATATATATATATAAATATATAATATGAGGAAATGTGTTAGTATTGACACTAGGCAAATCCACATTTCTTGACCGATTTGGGTGAGATTTTTAAAATAATTTAATATTAAAGGTCATGGTGAAAACAGGATTATAAATCGGACCATTGGTTGGGTAAAATGGGTCTGGGAAGAGGGTGGATTGTAAAAATAACTGAAAATTACAGATATTAGTGACTAACCCATAGTTTCTGAGGCCAATGAAATGAATAGTGGCACACCTGATTCTCTTGAAGTCCAAGTTCAGCCCCAATAGGGAGAGGGGGGTGAGAAAGGGTTGACATGTAAAAATAACTGAAATTGACAGATATTAGCATCTAATCCATAGTTTTCGAGGTAGAATCCATAGATTTTGAGGTCTCTGAAAAGAATAGCGACACTCCTGGTGCCCTTAAAGTTCAAGTTCAGCCCCAATAGGGAGAGGGGGGGCGAGAAGGGGTAGGAAGATGGTGACATGTAAAAGTATCCAAAAAAAACAGATATTAGAATCCAATCCATAGCTTTCAAGGTCACTGAGATGACCTTCAAGTCCAAGTTCAGCCCCAATAGGGAGAGGGGGGTTGAGAAAGGGTGGGAAGGAGGTGACATGCAAAAATAACCGAAAAGGACAGATATTAGTGCCTGAGCCATAGTTTTGAAGGTCACCGAGATGATACTCCTGATGCCATTTGAGTCCAAGTTCATCCCCTGATAGCATGGGGGTGAGAAGTGGGTGGGAAGGGTTGAAATGTAAAAATAACCAAAAACTACAGATAATAATGTCTAATTCAAAGTTTTTGAGGTCGCTGAGATGGAAGTGGCACTCCAAATGACTTTTCATCCAACTTCAGCCCACCCCAATAAGAAGGGGGGCGGGGCGGGGGGGGGGGGGGGGGGGGGCGTGGTTGTGGTGGAAAAGGTGGAAAAGGGGTTTAAATAAAAAATGAGATATTAATATGATGGATATTAGTGCATATTCCATAGTTTTTGAGGTTACTGGGATGACTTGATGATGCCCATTAAGTCCAAGTGCAGCCCCTATAGGAAGGAAGGGTGAGAAGTGGTGAAATATAAAATGTCAAAAATGCTGGACAATGTAACTGAAGCAACTGTCTTAACAGAGAGAGAGAGAGAGAGAGAGAGAGAGAGAGAGAGAGAGAGAGAGAGAGAGAGAGAGAGAGAGAGTTTATCAGTTGTCATTCAGAGTTTTCCTGGGTGGCATCGGGTGCTCAGTTATATAATCAAAAGATTATATGTATAGAACATCTCTGAAATATATGTTCAAATACAATCCAGCCACAACTTTGGCCAAAATAAGCATGCTTACCCATGCAGCACAATATGCACTATCACTTCCACAAAAACACTTTGCAGAAGCCATCTTGGCTTTGCCGCCTCTCTGCAATGGTCTCCCTTCATTGTTATTTAACACTCTCATATGTAGGGGGAAAAGGCTCACACGAATGCAAAAACTCACACCCATTGTCCACAATGTTCATGCCCCAGGTAACTTCTTGTAACCAGTTTCAAAGTCACCACTGTATCAAGCGCTCATAGCAACAGGACATGCACACCACTCAAAAAGACATGTCAGCATTCCTAAGCTCGTCACTTGAACACTCTGTCTCTAGGCAAGTTAAATGATAATTTTTACATTCTAAGAAATTTCACAGCATCTCACATTACACGATATATTAAAATATCATAGCAAATCCCTCATTTATGTAACATATATATTGACCTCGTGACCAAAGCCCGGTCTTTTGAATGGGAGGCCAGGGCATTACTCATTCTTTGGTATGCTAGGTGGCAGCCTGCACACAAAAAAACTCATGCACAGAGTACTTAGGTTACTATTTCTTTTATGATCTGTGCGAGTCAATCGTTAATGACCTAGCCTCTCATTTGAAAGATCAATGTGTGGTTCCCATGCGAGTCAGGAATTTATTTTTATGGAACACGTGCTCATGTGTTCAACATTTCCATCAAGTTCACGATGAAGGGGTAATTCGAATGAAATGCTACCAACTAACTCGATGCTGGGTTCGAGAAGTTGGGTAAGATCTGTTGCTATATCAGCCTTCCTGGGAAAAACCTTAGGTACTATGTACTTACGCAGATTCCAACTTCTTTTACCACGTGTGAAAAACGGGCTCATGTGTTTAATATTTCCACTTATATTATATATATATATATATATATATATATATATATATATATATATATATATATATATATATATATATTGTGTGTGTGCGTATGTTTTGTTTTTCAAGATTACCATGTCCCTTAAAACGTGTAGTTCTTGGGTAAGTAATCTTTTGTTTAAGAGAGTCAACTCTCCTCACTTCTTTCTCTATGTGGCACTGGCCCCTTCACTACAGTGCCGTTTGATTCGTCAGAAAAAAAAAGGCTACGTTACGCCTAGGTGCTCCCATCACGTGAAAACGGGATGGAAACCCGCTATTGGAAGATCAATTCCACCTTTTGATTCCCAGAAGTTTGGTTATATAACCTACTCTTCCAGGTCTATAACCAAAAGCAGTAAATAATTTCATCTCAGTCGTACAACAGGAAAATGCATAACCCAAAATATACTTTTTGAAAAATCTGTGACGAAACTAAGTATGAGAATTGAAGAAATCAGATGAAACCGTCCGAAAGGGAATAGGAATAAGAAGCATAAAGTTTGTGGAACCGACTGCAATAAAACTAGCGAATAAAGTCCAGAAATCAAAGCAAATATAAAGAGAAGAAGAAAGTTATTCGAAAACTTCGCAGCAACTGCGACTTGCTTGTTGAATGAATATTATTGCATGCGACGGAATATTCTGACGAATTCCAATGGCGCGACATTAGTTGCAAAATTGTTCATTTTTGTTTAATTTATGAAGTTTTGTTTGTATGATTAAAGCTATAAAGCTTAAGTCGCTGTTATACATGAAATTTTTTTATAGAAATACAGTATAATTATCTATGGATTTTATAGACTTATATTCTCTCTAATGGCATTCGAATAATACATTATCCTGACCGTAATAAATGATTCGCTTTTCTATAGAAAATGAGGTACGCAATAGAGAAGCAGCAAAATCCTCTGGTACTCATAAGGATAAAAAAGTAAATTTTTATGTGTTCGATAACTTATTACAATACTTAATACTGATCACTAAGCCTATCAAAATTTCATAGTAATTTATCAAATAAAATGGGTTTCCCTATCCCATACAAAAAATCATAGTACTGAAGACACCGACATAATTTTGTAATCGGCATATACTCTTATTTCTTCGGTTTAACAAATAATCTCGTCTTGAACTTTCCTTCCCAAATAAAAAAAAAAAACTAAGGTGGAAAATATTCCTTGGCCCTTCAAAGTCAAAAAGATAATATTTTTTAAATATGGTGGGATGTGTTTAGTTCAAATGTAAGATAGAATTTATTTGTTTCTGAAATCATAATATGCTAGAAAATGTTCCATTTATTATTTCAAATACACTGCTATTGACAACAGAAATTATTGTGATCATTTCACTTAAAAAATGAAAGGGAATGTTTTAAGAATTACAATCAAATCGGATGTTGAACAAGATATTGTCGGACGATTCTATATCTCAACAAATTCAGTTACAAAGTAGAAAACAGCAAACTGATATTTAAAATCAATCATAATTTTGTATTTCTTTTGCATTCATGGAATTCATAATCAACTGACCTCCTGCGAATAATTAAAACTGCATAAAATCCCATGCTTTTTTACTAATTATTTCTAAACACGTATAACCTAGAAAATTGTGAATATTTAAAAGGTTCAAAAGACTTGTATGAATTATTTTCCCAACAAGAAATAAGGCTAAATGGAGTGCAGTAGTTAATGAAAAAATGCAAGGCATTCTTAACCGTTTTATTGAATATGCATCTGCATATGTATATATATATATATATATACTAATATATATATATATATATATATATGATATATCAATATATATATATATATATATATATCTTATATATACACATTATACTACATACATATCATATATATATATATATATATATATATATATATATATATATATATATATTATATAATATATATATATATATATATATATGATGTCATAAGTCATTTCCCAGTTTCTCCCAATCAATATCTTTTCCATTTTCCAGAAGGCAATATTCGGATTTTAAATTGCCTGTCGAAATCACTGAGTTTTTCGGGGAATGGGGAGGAACATGTCTGAAGAATTCTCATGGTGACTAATGCAGACCGATTTCTGCGTGAAACGATTTTCCATGAACTCGATAAGTGCGGTAAGTGACTTCCTTCTCCTTCAGTTTGTGGAGGAAAGAGTTATAGTTTCAGTGAAAATTGTTTTTTTTATATGTGTATATATATATTACATTAGACATATCGTTGGGTCTTTCGCGAAGGTTAGCCTTGATTTTTATGAATAACGGATGGATAATAAATTTCTATAATAACAAGAATAACAATATTATTTTATATTCCCCTCTCTCTCTCTCTCTCTCTCTCTCTCTCTCTCTCTCTCTCTCTCTCTCTCTCTCTCTCTGCAGTTCGAAGTCGTACATCATTATCGTTAGAATCATTATGTGGCTCCCGTTTGATTTACGATTTATGAAAATTGGCTGCCAAACACTAGGGCACAAATCTGGCTATAAAGCCAAAGAATGGGGCACTATCAGTTATTCATCGTTTATGACAGTGGAAAGATGGCTTCGAAGTGCTTGGACGGACAGCAAGATGTAATAGAGGAAATGGGAACGGAGGTAAGGTAAAAGTTTAAAATGTGGGTGCATGTTTGTGCCAAAGGCACGTTTCAAACAAGCTTTTCAGGAATGACTGCAGTTTTGACTCTGGTGATTTTTTTATTCAAAATAGTCTCACCTTCAAGAAATGTACAAAAATCAATTACGCAAAACTTTTATGCAAGGGAAAAATAATCTACTGATATTCACCTCAGTGCCATGTTAGTTCTGCATGTTATTTTTTTTAATATTCTTCAGGTAATTCCCTTCCACAGCTTTTTTTATTTAAGCGAAACGAGAGAGAGAGAGAGAGAGAGAGAGAGAGAGAGAGAGAGAGATGCTATGTACAAAAATGCATTAACTTTGAAGCTTTATCTATTATTTGTTTGTATAATGCGTTACCGATTTGTAGTTAAAACCTACGAAGCAAGTCGGGATATAAAAGGAATTTTTATCCATCTTGATTGGATAAATATTCCTTTTATATTCCATTTATAAGACGTCCTCTCCTGTTATACCCTAACCAGGCTAATTGAAATATGTTATAAACAGAACTCTACGCTGCTAATAAATTTAATTTTCTGATATGACGGATTAAATAGTCTTATCAGATATCTGCATCATACCTAAAAAATGGCAAAATCTATGTATAAGCATTTTCTCTTCGATGTGTAAGTTCTCTCTCTCTCTCTCTCTCTCTCTCTCTCTCTCTCACCATAAATAGAAGCGAAGTTGCAATATCAAAACAGTTCCTCCCTCCCTCTCGTAATAAGGTGAATGTTTTAACATCTCCCGTTCGAAAAAAAGAAACAAATTTCTAGTTTCAAAATTTCTTTCTCGCAGGAGTGGCGACTATCTTTCTTGTCCCATTTCCCTGAAAGAAAAAAAAACCACAGTATCAAAATCTTGTAACCTCTCTTATGTGAGTGACTCTTTTTCCTCACCCAATCTCGAAAAAAAATCAAACTGAGTTTAAGAAAGTTCAACACTAAACTGAACATTTACTGTAGGTCGTGAATGTCGTAAATTGAAAATATTCTCTTAAAGAACAATGCAATGAAAATAATCAAATTTTTTTCTGTTTCTCTTTTGTCTTTATTTTTCTAGAAGGAAACTGCTGTAATCCATAAGAAGAGGATTAATGGGATCAGTGGTGCTTCAAACGACTTAGTAAATGCCCAAAGTATTTCAGTTCCATTTTGAGAGAGAGAGAGAGAGACCTACTCGTAGAACTAGTTTTAAGGTGATGAAAATAGTGCATCATGATGAGAGAGAGAGAGAGAGAGAGAGAGAGAGAGAGAGAGAGCTAGGACTAGTTTTAAGATGAAAATCGTGAGTCATGATGTGTGTGTGTGTGTGTGGTGTGTGAGAGAGAGAGAGAGAGAGAGAGAGAGAGAGAGAGAGAGAGAGAGAGAGAACTAGGACTAGTTTTAAGGAGATGAAAATCGTGAGTTATGATGTGTGTGTGTGTGTGTGTGTGTGTGTGTGAGAGAGAGAGAGAGAGAGAGAGAGATTTTGGACTAGTTTTAAGATGAAGAAAACAGTGAATTATGATGTGTGTGTATGTGTGTGTGTGTGAGGCACCTCTAATGTCTACCAGAGAGTTGCTAGTGCATCTTCCGGTATATTTTGCATATTCCACTCTTGGATAGTCTGGGATGCAGCTTAGATATTTGTCGAGCTTATTCTTAAACACATCTATGCTCACTTCTGATATATTCCTCTGATGAGCTGGCAACGCATTGAATAGACGCTGCATTGTCGATGCTGGCGCGTAGTGGATTAATGTCCTGTGTGCTTTCCTTATTTTTCCTGGTATAGTTTTAGGCACTATTAATCTACCTCTGCTTGCTCTTTCCGATATTTTTAGCTCCATGATGTTTTCGGCAATTTCTTCTATCTGTTTCCATGCCATGTTAAGATAAAATAGTGATGAGAGAGAGAGAGAGAGAGAGAGAGAGAGAGAGAGAGAGAGAGAGAGAGAGAGAGAGAGAGAGAGAGAGATTGTTTTGTCTTATTCACTTAAGAATAAGTGTCCCCCAGCCGTTTGCATAGGATTTCTTTTTGAGTCTGGGTACGATTATTTTCTCTTTTCAGCTTAGGGATTTTACTCATATCTAGAAAATGTGAGTAAAAAAAAAGATAAAAAAGAAGGTATTATGTTTGCCATTAATACGTTTGTAAAAGTTATGCAAGTCAAGTCACTGAAAACTGTTATTGTACCGAAAGTTAAATGATTCTCATATATATCAGACTCAGATTTAATTAAGAGACGTAACGAGTATCGGTAATGGTATATAGAATTTAGACCAACTGCCAAGCGCAGGGGTCTATGAGGTTATTCAGCGCCGTAACGAGTAACTTGAAAAAAGGGGTTTTCTGTATATTTTAGGTGATGCGTCGAAGAGCCACAAGCTACGTTACTAATCATATTACTTTAAGACTTTCGTCGCCAACTTTAATTTTATCTGAGAACTGCTCACTAGAAGCATTTGCAGAAAAAGTAAAGCTCTTTTAAGTCTTTTGGACGAATATTCCTGAGATCTCCATATCAATGAAGATTTTATCCTTAAAATCGTTTATGGGAAAGAAATGACCTTAGAATATTATTTTCACTCAATAATACACACAGTAAAAGATTGAAAATTAATAATCTGTTTCATATGTATCAGTCTAGTAATCTTGGAACAATTAACCTCCGTAGCTTTAGGCCAACGATGTCTCTGTAACATAAGTAATCCGGAACCTTTTAAGATGGAAATACCACATAATACCCATAACTAATGAGCCGAATGCTTCACGATAATTAACATAGGTTACCGAGAAATATAACACTGAATATCAACTACAAATTCGTTGTGTTTGAGTATCTTTTCCCTTGAACAATATTACTCATCGTTCATACGAGATTTATGTGATCTACAACATAATAAACAAGTTTCAAAAGCACATGGTCAATATTATGTAACATCATTTTTGTAAATGAAAACCTAGGCAAAACCCAAGCTGATGAAGAATTATGCAAATAGAGAAAAATGTCGATATTTACACAAGGATCAAGCTGGTAACTTTATTACTAGACCTCTTTCATATATCTGCTGCAGTTCATCTCCTCGTTTCTTGAATCTACATAATTAAGGAGAGAACCTTTACAGAGCCAGGATTGGTAAGAAAAAGCAGCAGCCAAATTATATTAATTTTTCATATTTAGAACAGAATGTAATAACCTGATCCACTCTTGTGCGAAATAAAAAGTGGCACTGCATCGGATTTTGGAAACAGTAAAACTGTATGATTCTCTTTTGAAGCCTATTAGCATACTTGAAAAAAATTCTTGTGGCTGGTCGGCAGAGCTCGTCTACGTTTTAAATCAAACTTTTATATATCTTCAGATAATGAGCTCTACTTGTTTTATCTTTAGTTGCTTTCTTCTAATTCCAACACCCTTTGTGCATATGTATGTATGTGTGTATATCCCGGCATGACTCTGAAATGCATGGAGCAATTTCAACCAAACTCGGTATACATAAAATGTATACCGAGTTTGGTATTATGATCTACTATATGAAAAAGAATATTGTGAGGATAAGACATCACTTACACCAAAGGAGTGGTTGTGGGAAGAGGTGACGTAAAAATAACGGTAAACGACATACTCAGTGTTTAATCCAAGGTTTTAGAGGTCCTGAGATGAACAGTGACACTCCAAGTTCAGCCCCGATAGGAATGGGGGCTGATAAGAGGTGAGAAATGAAATATAAAAAATGACAGAGATTAGTGTCGAATCCATAGTCAGAACTGTATAACCTGAAAATATCTGGAAACGAATAGAACTCGGTGTAGGTGGAGCCTTCTGGAAATTTGTAAAAATATAAATAAGTCTGTATTTAAGGGAAGCTAACTGGGAAAGTCTTCCAGTTTATCTACTATCTTTCAGTGAATGTGACAGTTTTAAAACCTATAAGATTTTATTCCTTTTCCTGATGGTTGGGATAAATAAATATCCGGGTGTGATTTCTGTTTTGGGTGTTCTATGCATTGAGTTTATATTATATATCTATATATATATATATATATATATATATATATATATATATATATATATATATATATACATATATATATATATATATATATATATATTTATATATACGACATATATATATATATATATATTATATATATATATATATATATATATAATTCTATTCGTTCCAAATATTTTCAGAAGGTTTATACAGAGTTCCATAGTTCCATGCAATCTGTTCGACTAGAATATATATATATATATATATAATATATATATATATATATATATATATATATATATATATATATATATATATATATATATATATATATATATCATTCTATTCGTTTCCAAATATCTTCAGAAAGTTATACAGAGTTCTATGCAACCTGTTCGACTAAAATACACACACACACACACACACACACACACACACACACATATATATATATATATATATATATATATATATATATATATATATAATATATATATATTTATATACACAACTGGTAAGAATTTTGTTACAACAGATTTCCAATTAGCAAAAGAAGCCCATAAAAATGCCAAAATATAGAAAGTAACCACCATTTTTCGACTACTTTCTCTCTCTTCTTGTAAGTAATGAATGAGAAAAGTATTTATACTAAGAGACCCATCTACAGGTACGCTTAAGCGCTGGTTGTAGGAAGATTTATCTATGATATCTGAATTCCAGGCACCCTTTGCGATGTTCATTACCTGTCTTTGTTTAATCAAGTCTAACTCTACCGTCAGGCTTTTGTACCAGCATTTGCTGCTATAAATTATACAAGACAAATTCCAGTTTATCCTATGATTATGGTTATTTATATGGTTAAAAATAGCTGAACTCTGTTGTCCATACCTAACTGACAGTTTTTGTTGTATTAATATCTGGGAACTAACCGTTTATGTTGTATTAATGTCTGCAGAAGTGATTTTCCTGTAAAACCGATATAAGATTGGTTATAGTCCAGGCATAGGAGTTCATATACTCTAGTGTGTTTGAGGATTGGCTTTTGTTGGTTAATCAGGGATTTGGCTAGGGTATTTGGGTAGGTAAAGGCAAAAGGGTTAGATTTTCATAGAGTCAGTGTCACCGTCTTAATCCTGTCCAGGTGTGGGATTTTTATTCTATTGTTAGGTGTCTCTCTGGTCTTGTCTTGAATCGCTGTCCCAAACATATATATGGCCAGGGTACCTTAAAGACGAAAGCTGTATACGAATTAGTTCAAATTCCTTTTCCAGGAACTTAGGTATAGATTGCTGGCTACGCCTATTTTGATAGAAATGTCATATTAACTAAAGTCGTGAATGTATAAAAGTGAGAATGTTGGTTTTCTGTATATGGTAAATTTGTATGGGTGAAAACTCCTGTCCATGTGTTGGAAGTGAGGGGAAAATATTATCGGAACGTTGTTCTCAGCAATGGTTGGCAGACGAACTTTTGATGGTAGTGTAGATATGGAGGGGCTATTGTATGGGTCTTTTGAACCTAGTTGTGTTACTCATTTACTGAGCAAGTACTCTACCTTATACCTCCTGAGCAATTTAGGCCAGGTTAAGAAGTGTTCTGTCCCACTGCTCTCATCTTAATCCCCTTTAAGACTTGCATGCGTTGGACAGTTAATGGCTGCCAGCCACTTATTTCTCCTTTCCTTGTCACTTTCACTGGGAATACGATGCCAGGATACTAGGCTTCCTTTTCCCACCTATTTGTGCATCTTACAACAACACATGCCTAAATTATTGCTTAGAAATAAGCAGCAGATTAACTTGAATGATCAACGTTCGTCTGATACAGTAGTGAAGCAGAAAGGCTTTATTGCCCACCAGCAGTGTTATTGTTTGGAAAAGATGCGTCGATGACGCCACGTTAATGACTCCTATATGATAAATAAAGAAATCACAAAATCTTGGCTTTAACAAAAGAATAACTGCTTAGGCAAATACTTGCTAGGGAGCCATAATTTTTGAAGTGTTTAAGAAATATAACTTAAATGATTTTATTTTTATGAAAATCCAAATATTCCTCTAACAAATATAAAATAAATGGTTTTAGGATCATTTCATTGTCACTAGTCATTGTAGAAATGTTATACCAGGTGGTTCAAAGTTGAGCCACCACTCTAATGGTTATGTTACACACGCTCTCCTCACCCGTTGATACCGGTGGAATCAGTCTACTTTAATATTTACTTATTTACATCTTTACATTGGTGAGTAGTGAAAACAGTGAAATAGAGCCATTTGAAATTTTATGGGTGCATTTAAGGCAACATTAATGTTAAGACAATTAACTTTCGTTTTTTATTTAACATTTGAACTGAGGTTTCATGATGATTTTTTTATGTCAAATACATGTTTTTCTAAAATGTAGCTAAACTTTATCTTTTTTTACATTTTTGAAATATATGACAAATTTCACTATTATGAAACATATTGTGGCTTTAATGAATGAAACAATCGTGTTTTTGCATTGAAATAAGAGATACTTACGGAGCAAATTAGGTTTCCAGCTAGTGAATTTTGAACGAAATCCTATGTAGTCATGTAGCACCAGTTCTGAGCATAGTTGTACATCGTTCTCAACGGGAAAGGCTTAAAAATGGACTTCGGTTCATTTGACATATAGAAATGACATTCTATGAAAAATATAAAAAAAAGATCCCCACACGTTATCTATCAAGATTATTTACAGTTTTTGTTACAAATATTTTTCTCCTGATAAACAACCTGCAATCTTCGAAGTAGACGCAGCATTCACGCACTTAAACAATAAAGAGAATGAGAGATAAGTTATTCAAACTCCACGGAAAAATTCCACATTCTCCTATCAAAATCTCCTAATACTAAGCCTTCTTTTATTTCAGAATACGTTGCTCTCAACTTTCATCATTTCCAAGTAACTTGACAAAACGTGCTGCATGCTCGTATTTCCAAATCGGTGGCGATATGGATGGAATATTTATGGCAACTGTCTGACTACAATGTGGCATAAAAGTAGATGTGCGTTTAAAGTTTCCAACTCCGTTCCTTGAATACAAAAACCCGACGTTGACTTGGAATCACATTGTAGTTTTTTTTTTTTTCTAATAGATTTCCTAGGAATTTTGAAACAAATAGTATCTTTTGTAACACATATTATTGATTTATTGCTTCCAATCCTATATTGTATTTGTAATGGTGATCACAATTCACTGAACGCCTATGGTTTATCATTAAATATACTATAGTACAAGCTATTGCCTACAGTACCTTCGAATATTCATTCCAGTTTTTCATCAGTTTTGGAAATGAAGGTAAGTGGACGAGTCTACATGGTATGATACTGCCCATTGCTGAACATCCTATAACTTATTGCTAAGCATTCCTCATATTTCACTTTTGTAATTAGAAGAAAATTTCAGTTAACGGTAGAAAAATCTGTGGCCTTGAGGCCTTATGTAATTTATCACAAGGGTGATCTTGATAAAAGAGGTTATAGAATAATTTAAACTGGAATACAGACGAAAATGTTTTCAAACGACAGTACAATACTGTGAGGAATGGATCCAATGTTACCCTCGTTTATATATTAAAACTGAAATTCTATTCAGGAAATGAAGGAAATATTTATTTCAAAGTGAAAACGTATTTCTTCACTGAATATCAATAATACATCACCAGAGAAAAAAATAGGAAGTGGAATGGTGAATTCTACGATTTAAAGCTTACTGTTTACAATCAAAATAAAAGTGTGAATAAAGTTTTCCCTTAAAAGAGAGCAAATGTAATAAGATTGTTCGTATTCCGATGCCAGTTAATTTTTAAAGAGAGAGAGAGAGAGAGAGAGAGAGAGAGAGAGAGAGAGAGAGAGAGAGAGAGAGAGATGCAAAACCAGCAGGACCAACTGACCATTGGTGGAAAAAAAAAAAAAACCAGACTGAGAGACTTACTGAGATGAATACTGGTAGAGTAGTGTAATTCGGAATGTTCCTCCTCGTAATAAGTTATTTCATATACAGGGTTCGAGTAAACCCCATCAAAACCATTATTACAAAAAATTAATGAATTTACTCGAGTCTTATTTATTACTAAGAGGGAGAACAATCGAACGTAGGAAAGAGAATAGGAAATCCTAAAATTAATCAGTTCCTCTACTAACTGTGGGAATCAACGGATAACTTAATAAAAAGAACTACTGCTATTGACTGAGTTCTTCATTTCCGACAAGAAGAAAATTCAGTTACTTAAATAACTACCAAAAGCATAATGATAACATCAATTGCTACTCCTAACACCGCCCATACTCTCTCTGCTGCCCTGGAAAACTCTGAATGACCAATAAACTTTCTTTCTCTCTGTCTCTCTCTCTCTGCAACTCTAAGTCGTACATATACCGAAATGAGGTACTATAAATTAGACGTGGTTATTTAGTTACCAAGTGTACGGGCAGAACCAGCCCCGCTTAAGGGAAGCCCTTCCCAACCCCAGCCCCTAGGTGTCCTTTGGTGCTAGTGCTGCCTTACCACCACAGTATTCTTCTCCAGATAGTAAGTCATAGTTTAGTTATCCTAGAACACATACACACTTCCATATATATATATATATATATATATATATATATATATATATATATATATATATATATATATATATATCGTTTAATGTTGATGTAGTGTTCTCTTATAACTATACCATAAAGATATGCTAATTAAGAATAGTCCCGTAACTAATAACATCATTTACAAAATTCCTTGTAAGGATTGCCCATCGTTTTACGTTGGTCAGTCAAGTAAAAATTTATGTGTTCGGATTAAGCAGCATATGTATTCAGTTAGAACAGCCCAGACTTCAAATGCACTGTTTATCCATCTGAGTGAAAAATCTCATTGTATTAATTGGGGTGATCCCTCGGTAATTGCTAGATCTAATGATTATGTTTCAAGAAATTTACTGGAATCGGCAATTATACAAATCACTAATAAAAACAACCTAAATCTTAGTCTGGGAATGTACCATTTGGACCCATATATTTGGAAGATGTTTATGAAGGACCTCAAAATAAATGAACAACTAATATATTAGTCCCACATGTATATAGTTATTATTTCTCTCTCTCTCTCTCTCTCTCTCTCTCTCTCTCTCTCTCTCTCTCTCTCTCTGGTTCGATATTCTCTCTCCCTCTTTCTCTTGCTCGATATATACGTATATTTATATTTTCTTTCGTCTTTTCATTAATAATAATTTTTGTTGGGAAAATTTGTGTAAAAATTCATGATATTAAATTGCATATGCTCCCGTGTTTTTTTTCAAAATGTACTGTTTTCTGGAAAAATCACTTGTTTACTGCGGGTGTCCTTCAAGGTGTGGCTAGCCTCTGGGGGCTCCTCCTTTCTGTAGAGTGAAAATCGCCCTTATGGCTAATCTGGTAGTGTCAGTTTTTATATTAAGCCTTCTTTTGACTATGTTGTTCTTTGTAAAATCAGTTTGCCTCAGCAAAGGGTCCGAACAGGACCGAAAGTACTTGGGTGTCTCGCTTTTTCATTTTTTCCTTCGTGGCAAAAAAAACTCTTTTTTTTATACATAGCATCACGTTTTATATACTTCGTGATCAAGTTATTCATATGTATATATTGATATATATTGAGAATAGATAGATAATAATATATATAAGATATAATATAGTTAATATATTATATTAGTACGAGAAGAAACTCTAATATAATATATACGATATAGAATAGATATGTATAGAGAATATGATGATATATATATGAAGATAGATTAGTATTACTAGTACATAGATATAATAGAGAATATAATATAAGAGATTAGATATTTTATATTATGAGAATATATGTATATATAGATGATAGATATATTATTATATACTTTATTATAGATATAGGGATATAAATATATATATACATATAGAGATAGATAGAAGTATATAGATAATCTTATAAATAGAGAGATGATAGATAACATTCATATTATGAAATATATTATTAATTATAGGTATATATAGATAATATGATTATATATTAGATATTATTAGATACTATTATATAATATATATATATATCTATATGTGGATAATATATATATATATATATAATTTATTAGATATTAATATATACTATATATATATAATATATGAATATGTATATATAGATAATATATATATTAGACTTTATAGATCATTATATGTTATAATAGATATATATAAATATATAATATATATCATATATTATATATATATATTATTATATATATTATATATATAGATATATATTATATATATATATATTATATAGATATGATATATATATATATATATATGTGTGTGTGTGTGTATATGTATATATATATATATATATATATAATTATATTATATATATATATATATATATATATATATATATATATATATATATAAAATATATATATATATATATATATATATATATATATAAATATATATATATATCTATATATATATATATAGATATATATATTATATAGAAAGATAAATATACAAATATATATATATATATATATTATATATATAGTAATATATATTATATATAGATATATAAGATATATATATATATATATATATATATATACATATATATCATATATATATACATATATACACACACATACATCTATATATATCATATATATATATATATAGAAATATATAGATAACATATATATACATATATTATACACACACACACACACATATATACAACACACATATATACATATAACATATATATTATATATATATATATAATATATATATATATATATATATATATATATATGCAATTGGCGGCAAGTTAGAGTAGATGTGAGTATCTTCAGTTATATATATATATATATGTATATATATATATAGATCATATATATATATATAAATATATATATATATATATATATATATATATATATATATATATATATATAAATATATATATATATATATATATATATATATAGATATATATATATAGATATATATCTATATACATACACACACACACACACACACACATATATATATATATATATATATATATATATATATATATATATATATATATATATATATATATATATATATATATATATAACTGAAGATACTCACATCTACTCTAACTTGCCGCCAATTGCATAGGGAAATAAAGGGAGAGCGTCATATTTCTCTAGAGATTGTAAGACTACTCCTTTAGATCATGGTGTACAGTAGTATTAAGGGTCTCAATATATACCCGTTTACGTGCTACAGATTCCTAAGGCATGCGTAACCCTACATGAAATGGTTTGATCTACAGATTAAACAACTAAATCCATCTTCAATGCAACTGCGGTGCTTGATAAAAAGTGGCTTTTTTGTTGTAAGAGAAAGTATCTTTTTCACTTTCGCTTTCTCCACCTCTCTCTCTCTCTCTCTCTCTCTCTCTCTCTCTCTCTCTCTCTCTCTCTCTCTCTCTCTAGGTTTATTTATACTTTCAATATAATTTGTGTAAATTATGTAAATCCTGTTGTTGTTGAGTGCATTATTATCGTTTATAGCTTTACTGATTTTTATCAAGTTGATGTTATAAGTCTATCTATTAGTTTTGCAACTAATTTTTATGATGGTAATTTTATAGCTTTACTGATTTTTATCAGGTTGATGTTATAAGTCTATCTGTTAGTTTTGCAACTAATTATTATGATGGTAATTTTAATTAGTTCGGAAGAAGTTGAGCTCAACTCTAGGCCTACTAGTCATTTCTGCACGGAAAATGGCAGCGTACTTTACTATAATACTCGGGGCTTAAGGTCAAATTTCTTCATCTCCAGAGCTGTACCCATAATTTGTTTTAATCTGAGACACTTGTAAGTAGTCCCAGGTTGAGTTTTTACTCACAGGGTTTGTTGGCCCTGATTTTATATGGATGTATACCTAAGTCTGGAAGAAAACCTCAGTGCATTTGTTTTAAGATCTTAGGTAAGTTCTACAAAGTATACGTATTTGCTGTTTATCACAGTCAAAACATCGACTATTCTATATATGACTGGATCCCAAAGCTTCATTCATTATTTGTGGAGACTGCAATGCAAAGCACAGACATGCTCGGGCTGCTTTTGAGTCCTGTGTATCCTCCAATTTTGTCCAGGTAACTGAGGACCCCACACATATTTATGGTAATATATGAGACCTCATATTCTCAGACGCTCCAGCTAATGTGAAGTCCAAGTTCAGTGAGTATATAGTCACCGACCACTGCGCCATTTAGATGTACGTATCTGCCAATCACTGTATTCATAATTTCACTATTGGAAAAAAGGTCTGGCTAAAACCTAAAGCAAATCTGGATTGCACTATTGAAGCATGTCAGCACTTCATATTCAGATGCTATATCAAACCCTGACAACAAGAAGTTAAATGAAATGCTCATGGTTATTTCAGTAAGGTATACCCCTAGAAAGGGCATTAAATTTACGACATGTGACCAACCATGGCTTGATGATACATGTAAAAGAGCTTATCATGACCAGCAGGCCAAGGTCAACACAAACAACAGTAACTACAGGTCAATATCTATTCGCCCTGTGCTCTCCATAGTTGCAATCAAAGAGATTGCTTGCTGATATTCAATACACATTTAGGAAGCAGTTAGGTACAAGCAAGGTTTTTTTTAGACTTGACATGCCACTAGCTAGATAACCTTGATAAGGGATTTAAGTGTAGAGAAATTCAAATAGATTTTAGAGCTGCTTTTGATTTAGTAAATTACAAGCACTTGTTAATAAACTTTCGAATCTTCGAGTGAGTAGATATGTTTTAGGCATACTTCAAGATTTCGTTACAGGTAGGCAGCAACGAGTTGCTGTTGAATGGGATGGGGAGGAGAATGTCTGCAGAATTCTCACGATAGACCAATTTCTATGTGAAACGATTTTTCAAGAACTCGATAAGTGCGGTAAGTGACTTCCTTCTCCCTCAGCTTGTGTAGGTAAAAAGGTTCGAGTTTCAATGACTTTTTTTTTTTCAACATATTACGTTAAGGATATTGCTGGGTCTTTAGTGGAAGCTAGCCTTCATATTTAAGAATATCGGATAATAACTTCCTACAACGAACAGAATGGGTAGAACTATTCTCTCTCTCTCTCTCTCTCTCTCTCTCTCTCTCTCTCTCTCTCTCTCTCTCTGTGTGTATATATATATATATTATATATATAATATATATATATATATATATTAGATATACTAGAGATATATATATATATATATTATATATATAGTACATATATATATGATATATATATATATATATATATACGTATATATATATGTATATATATATATATATAAATAGTATATATACTAGGCTATATATATATATATAAAGATAGATATAATATATATAATATAATATAATATACATATCATAGTCACCATTAACGTCAGAATAATTATAAGCCTCCCGGTAATTCTCCGTTTATGGCAATGAAAAAATTGAATTGGAGAGGTTGGACAACAAGATGGAATAGAGGAAATGGGAACGGAGGTAACGTAAAAGGCTAAAAATTGAGTGCAGATATTGGCCGAAGGGACGCTGCAAATAACCTTCATTAACGCTGCAGATGTGACTCCTGCTAATTTTTATAAAAAGAAAAAAGTTTCACCTTCAAAATATCGACAAAAAATAAATTATGTAAAACTTTCATATCAGGAAAACACTGATATTCGTCTGAAGCCCATATTATTTTTGGGCATTACTTTTATTATTTCAGGTAATCTCCTGACATTGTTTTTTGTTCAACTTTCGCAGGTAGACAGACACAGAGAAAGAAAGAGAGAGAGAGAGAGAGAGAGAGAGAGAGAGAGAGAGAGAGAGAGAGAGAGAGAGAGAGAGAGAGAGAGAGAGATAGTAACGCACGCATGTACAAGAATTTATTACCCGAGTGCTTTTATCTATTAACTGTTTTCATAATATTATGTTACCGATCTGTATTTTGAAGCCTACAAAGTAAGTCGTAAAAAAATAAAAAATACAAAATAATCCTAGTTAATGCGTTCTCCAGTGGTTTTTCATTTGATTTCTTAAACGAAAATATGATATATTCTGTCATTTCCAAATCAATATAACTGAATGATGTTGTAAACCGAACCCCGGCTTTCTTAAGAAATTTAATGATATAAATTTTATCAAGGATTAAATAAACTTACGAGAGAGCTCTCCCTTACCTCAAAAATCGCAAAATCAAAACCAAGAAGCCGATCTCTCTTGAAGAGCAATTCTTTGATCTCCCTCACCATATAAAGAAGTTTAGTCGGAATATCAAAAAGGTAACTGATTAGAAGTCGACTGTTTTTAACTTCGCTTAACCTTCAACGCCACCTCACGCCACTCCCCCACCCCGCCCCACTTAAAAACACTTTCCAAGTTTCAAAACCTTTTCCTCTTAGGCTGGTGACTATCTTGTTCTGTCACATTTCCATTAAAAAGAAAAAACAACATAAATTCCGCTGTCTTATGTGAGTGACTCGTTTTTTCTGCCCCATTTCCAAAAAAAAAAAAAAAAAAAAAAAAATGTGTTCAAGAAAGTTCAACCGTAAAGTAAACGTTTACTGGATCTCGTGACTGTCGTAAACTTAAAATGTTCTCGTCAAGAACAATGCAGCGAAAATGGCCTTCATTTTTGTGTTTCACTTTAGTCATTATCCCTCGGCAAGGAAATTGTTTCGATCCCTGAGAAGATGATTAATGGGATCAGCGATGCTTCAAGTTCAGGGTATTTCAGTTTCATTGTAACCCTAACGACGCAAAGAGAGAGAGAGAGAGAGAGAGAGAGAGAGAGAGAGAGAGAGAGAGAGAGAGTTAAAAGGATTAGGATATTTCATAGACTTGTTAGTCCATCCGAGGAGACAGACATTGTGTGCTCACTTACCTGTAGGAGCAGGTTTTACTCTTCATTAACAGTGTCCTTATGATTTTGTCTAGCTTTCTTTTAAACTCTTCCATACTGTTGCGGTTTACAACTTCTGGTGGCATTTTATCCATGTGTCACATATCTTGTATGTGAAGAAGTTTCCGCAATGAGATGTGTTGTATCTATTCAGCTCTAGTTTCTGTCCATTATTTCTTGTCTGTATTTCGTTAAAGTAAATAGGTTACCGTCTCCTTTTGTTATGCCTTTCAGTACTTTCAATGTTTCTATTAGTTGCCCTCGCAATCATCGTGTTTCTAAGCTGATGGATGGAATTAACTTAGAGAGAGAGAGAGAGAGAGAAGAGAGAGAGAGAGAGAGAGAGAGAGAGAGAGAGAGAGAATATGAATATATGTTTGATTTAAGTGAAAAAACTCAT
The DNA here is from genome assembly GCF_015104395.2 of Macrobrachium nipponense. Classification (NCBI taxonomy): domain Eukaryota; kingdom Metazoa; phylum Arthropoda; class Malacostraca; order Decapoda; family Palaemonidae; genus Macrobrachium; species Macrobrachium nipponense. The sequence continues at coordinate 78,624,898 of NC_061089.1, forward strand.
GAGTAAAACAGAGCTTAACGTTTAATTCCGGTAAAATAAGAGTTTAGTAAGAATTCAGATAATTTTTGTTAGTTTGTGTATATATCAAACGTAATCACTGAACATTTTCCTGTATAATTCCTGCTTCCACTGAAAAAGAATTGAAGTTAAAATCCTAAACCTCTTAACTTAACAAAGCGTCTGAGACCATTTGATGATTGTCTGAGTTGCTGCTACTATTTTTGTGTTTTAGTATTTCTTTAATCATGATTTCCAGTAAGTCAACCCTCTGTATCTAGTTACATCTTTACCTGTTAACTGTCACTGTGTGTGTGTTTGTGTGTGTAGATTTTATTTCATCAGTTCACTGGAAGATCACAGTTAGTATGTTGCCCTTTCCATTATATTTACATAAAACGAAAATTACGATCAGTTTGTATAAACTCAAATCTTTAGATGGCTTGATGCGGCAATGTTCAGTGAGGTAAAGAGTGACTCAGATCTCTCTCTCTCTCTCTCTCTCTCTCTCTCTCTCTCTCTCTCTCTCTCTCAAAAGCTTGACTGCATTGCTCTCACTTACCTTAACGAAGGACACGGTATCTCCATCCTTGATAATTATGTTACTGCGGATGTGGGATCCTCGGGAATAAAAGGCAGGGTCCCGTTACATCCGGAAATGCAATTGGATATCTTCTCCTCTATTTAAGCAATTCTTCTTTGCACAGCTCTTCATTAATTTGTTAGAGTGCTGCTTGACTTACTGAGATGGTACTTGAAAAAGTACTGAAAATTAGAAAACATGTGTTATGTTGTAAACAACCATCTAAAAACTTACGTAACAGAGGCATAAAACTTAGTGGTAAATATGAACTCAATACTATCGAAGATACGCTAACTAATTGAACATTAAGGTAGATAACTAGACTACTATCCGTTGCCACTTTGGATGAAATGAACGACATTTAATATGATCATGCACCAACTGCTAACCGGATGAAACTCAATGCAGAGATATTCCTGCGGCCAGTTATAATGAGTACATTGATTTATAAGGGATTTGTGTGTTTACTGTGTGATGAAGTAAAAGATGTAGTACAGTGAACAAAGCCATTGAAAAGGCCGGAAATCTCTTCAGCTCCTGATACGTTTCTTTGTTTTGCAGAGAGTTAATTTATTTTTCGTTAGGAAGAAACTTCTGTTTGGAGGTAATGGAACTTATTACCTCACTCTCTTTTCTTGATATATGGTGTTAATGTTCAATTATCTTGAGTTAAATTTAAGTACTTCGATTAAGCAACACTAACTGTGAGCATATGCGTGTTCAAAATTTAAACATAAGTAGATAGAAAAAACTTAATTAATA
>NC_061089.1:78631239-78633739 GCF_015104395.2 Macrobrachium nipponense
CGGTGCTTTCAATTACAAAATTTCTAAATGGTTAGCTGGCCTCCTTTCCCCTTTTTTTAGGCACTTTTTCTCCCAGTCACATTAAACATTCAGAAGATTTTTGTTACAAATTCAGAGAAGCACATATACCACTTCACAACATAAAACTTTTAAGCCTTGACATAGATTCCTTGTTCACTAAAGTACCAGTACAGGACGTTCTTCAGTTTTTAAGGGTAAAATTATCCCCCTATTCAGATCATTTCCCATTGGCGCTTGACAAAATAATAAAGCTAGTTGAATTATGTGCATCTTAAATAACGTATTTTCATTCGGGGAATCATTCTACAAGCAAAAATTCGGGTGTAGTATGAGTAGTCCTTTAAGTCCTGTTCTAGCCAATCTGTACATGGAGAATAACCTTTTGCAAACTACAGTAATAAATGCAATAAAACCCAAAAACATGCTGTGGATGAGATACGTGGATGATATCCTAACATTGTTTTGGGATAATAGGTGGGGCAATTTCAATGAATTCCTCTCGAAATTAAACACATTAGTGCCCAGCATCAAATTTAAAGTTGAATGGGAAACAGACAACAAAATTCCTTTTCTTGATGTTTTAATAATCAGAGATACGACAGAATACAAATTTACCATATACAGAAAACCAACGTTCTCACTTTCATACATTCACTACTTTAGCTATCATGACATTATATCAAGATAGGTGTAGCTAGGGGTTAACTTGTTCTTAAGAGCCTTACGAATTTGTTGCCCAGAATTCCTGGAAAAAGAATTTGAACTAATTCGCAAGCAACTTCCGTCTTTAAAATATCCTGACCATATAATTGAGAAAGCAATTCACAAAGCAAACGTAATTTTCTACCGACCCCCTAAAGACAAGACCAGAGATACATCCAACAATAAAATAATAATTCCCCACCTGGACACGATTAAGAGAATAACCACCCCCTCTGAAAATTGAACCCTTTTGTATTTACTTACCCAAACACCTTAGCCAAATCCCTGATTAACGTCCAACAAAAGACATCTCCAAAGGACTCTGGGGTATACGAAATCCCATGCCAGGACTGTGACCAATCTTACATCGGATTTACAGGTAAATCCCTTCCCAGAGATTGATACAACACAAACGGTCAGTTAGGTATGGACAACAGAACTCGGCTATTTTCAACCATATAAATGAACATAACCATAGAATAAACTGGAATTTGTCACGTGTAATTTATAGCAGCAACTGCCGGTACAAGAGTCAAATGATGGAATCGGCCTTAATAAAAGAGAGGCAGGTAATGAACATCTCAAAAGGAGCATGGATTTCGGACACGATCGACAACGTCTTCATTCAACCAACCCTTAAGAAGATTAAAGAGAGATTATCAGCGGGGGAGACTTAAAATGGCTTGTTTGTGGATGGACCTCTTGGTATAAATACCACCTTTCCTTTTCTGTAAACTTTTCTCATTCATCTACCTGAAGAGGGAGACAGCAGTCTCTGAAATATAGTACTTTTTCTCTATATTTTGGTGTTTTTATGGGCTCCTTTTATTAGATGGAATTCTGTTGTTACAGAACATTTTTACCAGTGTTATATATATATATATATATATATATATATATATATATATATATATATCATATATATATATATATATATATATATATATATATATATATATATATATATATATATATATATATATATATATATATATATATATATATATATATGAGATTTAGATTTTACAAAGTTTTGGGAAGTGAGAATATGATTCTACCTTTAAATTAACAATTCTTTGAGATAAGTGACTTTGAAGCCCTTGACACATGTGTTTTGTATATAAGTATAATAAATCATCAAGCACTTGTAAAAGATTCTTAGTGTCTAAGACGATGAATAGTCTTCAACAGCATAAAATATACTTCCTTCTTTCTTGTTTCAAATCTAAGGGGAAAATCTGTAAGGATATACATAAAAATAATATCTTCCAAATACACAATTCCACAATTCAGTATATGAGGTATGTAAAAACCAAATGATTTTTCCCCTTTCTCATATTTAGAAAAAAGTTTAAGATATAAGGCCTCTACAGTCTACATTCAATTTACTTCTATGTAATTTTCATTTCACGAATAAACGCACGCAAATATCTTTATTTTAACGTTCTGATATTTTTTTTCTTTAGAACTAAACTCCAAATGCCTTTTCTACTGTTCACTTTAATGTTTATTGATGGAATATAGGAAAAAGCAAAAGCACTTCCGCCAAATTTATGAGGGGAGTTCATGAGTCTGATATTAAATTATTTCGTTCATTTCTCTGATTAATAAGTTGATGGGCATTGCACTTAAACCTAATAATTCATCAATTAAAGCGTCAGTTGTTATGGTGCGTAATTACTTTTTAATTACTTTAAGGTTAGCAGTTTTAATTGCTGTATCATTAGACAGAATCACACTAGTTGTATACAAGAAGAATAAGTTTCTTCAACCTATG
>NC_061089.1:78638739-78641239 GCF_015104395.2 Macrobrachium nipponense
TTTATCTACGTGTCAAAAGTAATCGTTCCGCATTTTCCTGTAAGATTCTCGGTTCCAATGAAAAAGAATTCAAGTCAAAGTCCTAAATTTATTCTCGCCTAATTAAAATAAAAACAATGGTCAGTGCCACATCTATTACTTCGTTAGTTTTAACTTATACATCTTCTGAGATCATTTGATGACTGAGTTTCTGCTATTGTTTTCATTTTGTTTTGTTAGTTCCTTAATCATGATTTCCAGGGAGTCAACCTTTTATATCTAGTTTTTTAGATTGTCAGTTATTATTATTTTTTAGTCTATTTTTTTATGTTTAACCTAATACTTGTTTCTTTGTCAGTGGTTCTGGGTCTGTAGGTTTTATTTTATCAGTTCATTAGTAGATAAAGGTAATTTGTTGTCTTTTCCATCATATTTTACATTACAAAATTAGCAGATAAAGGTAATTTGTTGTCTTTTCCATCATATTTTACATTACAAAAAGGATATCTACGCTTAGTTTTTTATAAATTCATATGTTTAGATTTCTTAAGAGTTGATGCTTAGTGAGGTATAATATCCTAGTTCAGATCTCTCTCTCTCTCTCTCTCTCTCCTCTCTCTCTCTCTCTCTCTCTCTTTCCTGAAGTCTCAGATTTTATAGCCCTTTACAGAACTTCAAAGGGTTATCTCCAGAGCACAGACGGGAAAATGCTCTCTCTATCCCCGAAGCCTGATTACATTGCCCTCACTTACCTTAACGAAGAACACTGGTATCTCCTTCGTAGATAATTAAGTTACTATGTATTTGGGATGCTCGGCAATAAAGGGCGAGCTTCTGTTACACCCGGAAATGTAATTGGACATCTTCTCTTCCCTTTCAGCACTTCTACTCTGCAGAACTCGCCTTTAATTTGTTAAGACTGCTGTAGGGCATCCGAGATGGTAACTCTGAAAAAAAAATTACTGAAAATTAGAAGACGCTTCTGTCGTCAACAACCATCTAAAAATGTACGTTTCATTGGCATTAAAATTATCAACGATACACAACCATCTTGAATATTGAGGTAGATAACAAGACTAGTACCTATTGCCATTTTGCATTAAATAAATAACATTTAGTACAGTCATGCACCAACTGCTCACCGAATGAAACTCATTGCAAAGATATTACTCTCGCTGCCAACTAGAATGAGAACATTAATTTCTAAGGTAACAAAAATGAGAATCTAGTAATAAGTTTCTTGTCTTTCTGCTATGGTCCCAACTGGAATTCATTGGTTATTGTTTGACGAAATAATAGATAGATAGCGATACAACAACTGCAAATGTCGGCAATCTCTTCAGCCCCCGATATGTAATTTCCCTGATTTGCAGAAAGTTGAATCACTTTGCCCAAAGAAGAAGCTTCTGTTCGGTGACATTTTTGCTGTTAATTAATTTTTTTATTCTCACCCTCTTCTCTTGAAATATAGTGAAAACATTGAATTATTTTTGGCGTTATTATTCTTCTCATCTTCTCCTGAAATATAGTGAAGACCTTGAATTATTTTTGGGCGTTAACAGAATTTATTATTCTCGCCCTCTTCTCTTGAAATATATTGAAGACTCAATTATTTTTGGCAGTAATTGAGTTTCTTAGTCTTACCCTCTTCTTCTGAAATAGAGTGAAAACTTTGAATTAATTTTGGTGTTAACTGAATTTGTTATTCTCACCCTCTCTTCTTGAAATACTTGTATAGTGAAGACTGAATTATCTAGGGCTAATTTTAAGCAACGCCAATTGTTAGCCTATGCATTTTCAAACCTTAAACATATTTAGAAAGAAAAACAATGAATTACAAGCATGATACCGGATAAAATCATTACTTCACATTAATAAAGGACTTGGCCAAGAGTGTGATAAAAAATAATTGTAAATGAGATTTTATCTTGACTTACGTTGCTATTCGTTCTTCCTTGAAATGTATGACTGCATATACGTACACCCGTATACTTTCTATATCACTAGTATCAGGCAATCTCACCTAAGGAACATGCTAAGAGAATAGGGCGTGTTTTGTTGCCCTTCTTTTGTCATTATTATAATTTCATTATTATTATTAATTTCTATTAGGTGCAAATATCTCCATATCAGCGATACAATAAGGTAGTTAAAGATTCTGGATGTTTTCCGTTAAATGAACACCAATTTATGAAAAAAACAAGTCAGCCAACATTTTTCTCTGTGTGTACCTGGAAAGACTTATTCCTCGTCTCGAATCGAGGTCCCGAATCGAGGTACAGTGAGCACAGAAGAAGAAGAAGAAGAAGAAGAAGAAGAAGAAGAGAGAGAGAGAGAGAGAGAGAGAGAGAAACTAGTTTTGTGACGAATAAGTTTAAAATGGTGATTATGATGATGGTGATGATGATGATAATGATGAGAGAGAGAGAGAGAGAGAGAGAGAGAGAGAGAGAGAGAGAGAGAGAGATGCCGAAGACTAGTTTTGAGCCGTAGAAGTTTAAAATGATGATGAGGTGAGCAT
>NC_061089.1:78651136-78658636 GCF_015104395.2 Macrobrachium nipponense
AAAAGATTAGACAATGGATGAAGCCAGATACAGAGAGAAGATGCCACAGAAGACGACAGGGAGGATGAGGTATCAAACAACGACACACGAAGAAACACCGATGAAGTAATAGAGAGGACGGAATGGGTAGAAAAGATTAGATCCCCTCTATGAAAGCCTACAACACCAAGAAATTAAGGGAGAAAACAAGTGAGGTCAATGAAATAATGGGCATAATACAGACCACCAGTATCACAGAAACAAATAACTTGGCATATGCAGGTCAAGATTAGTAGCAGAACTGATGGGGATTCGAACACCAACACCACCAGCACAACCAACCCAACAGAAACCAAAACAGCAACCTCCTTGGAAAAGGCGCCTGGAAAAGCAAATCATGGTGATGAGATCTGACTTGAGTAAACTGAAAGAGATGGCCGAAAAAAGGCTAAGAAGCAAGAAAACAAGGGAGAAAACAAGGGAGGAACTCAACGAGAAATACAAAGTACAAGAGAGGGGACTAAACAACACAATAGAAGATGTAAAACAGAGGCTTAAGGCCAAAGCACATAAGATCCAACGGTACATAAACAGGAATAAGGGATACCAACAGAACAAACTATTTGGAACCAACCAGAAAAGACTATACAGCCAACTAAGAGGGGAAGACAACCATCCAGAAATTCCTGAAGCCGAACCAAGTAAGAGACTCTGGGAAAACATATAGAGCAATCTGGTATCACACAACAAACATGCAACATGGCTCCAGGAAGTCAAGGAAGAAGAAGCAGGGAGAATAAAAAAAAGATTCACAGAGATCACGACAGACACAGTTAGACACCAACTAAAGAAAATGCCAAACTGGAAAGCCCCAGGTCCCGATGAAGTCCATGGATACTGGCTCAAAAACTTCAAGGCCCTACACCCACGAATAGCAGAACAACTCCATCATTATATCTCAAATCCCCATGCACCCAAATGGATGACCATAGGAAGAACATCCTTAGTACAAAAAGACAAGAGTAAGGGAAATATAGCCATTAACTACAGGCCTATCACCAGCCTACCAATAATGTGGAAGTTACTAACAGGTATCATAAGTGAAAGGCTATACAACTACCTAGAGGAGACAAACACCATCCCCCACCAACAGAAAGGCTGCAGAAGGAAGTGAAAGGGCACAAAAGACCACCTCCTGATAGACAAAATGGTAATGAAGAACAGTAGGAGAAGGAAAACCAACCTAAGCATGGCATGGATAGACTATAAGAAAGCCTTCGACATGATACCACACACATGGCTAATAGAATGCCTGAAAATATATGGGGCAGAGGAAAAACACCATCAAGCTTCCTCAAAAATACAATGCCGCAACTGGAATACAATACTTACAAACTCTGGAATAAGACTAGCAGAGGTTAATATCAGGAGAGGGATCTTCCAGGGCGACTCACTGTCCCCACTACTCTTTCTCTTTGTAGTAGCCATGATTCCCATGACAAAAGTACTACAGAAGATGGATGCCGGGTACCAACTCAAGAAAAGAGGCAACAGAATCAACCATCTGATGTTCATGGACGACATCAAGCTGTATGGTAAGAGCATCAAGGAAATAGATACCCTAATCCAGACTGTAAGGATTGTATCTGGGGGCATCAGGATGGAGTTTGGAATAGAAAAATGCGCCTTAGACAACATACAAAAAGGCAAAGTAACGAGAACTGAAGTGATAAAGCTACCAGATGGGAGCAACATCAAACACATAGATGAGACAGGATACAAATACCTGGGAATAATGGAAGGAGGGGATATAAAACACCAAGAGATGAAGGACACAATCAGGAAAGAATATATGCAGAGACTCAAGGCGATTCTCAAGTCAAAACTCAACGCCGAAAATATGATAAAAGCCATAAACACATGGGCAGTGCCAGTAATCAGATACAGCGCAGGAATAGTGGAATGGACGAAGGCAGAACTCCGCAGCATAGATCAGAAAACCAGGAAACATATGACAATACACAAAGCACTACACCCAAGAGCAAATACGGACAGACTGTACATAACACGAAAGGAAGGAGGGAAAAGACTACTAAATATAGAGGACTGCGTCAACATCAAGAACAGAGCACTGGGGCAATATCTGAAAACCAATGAAGACGAGTGGCTACAGAGTGCATGGGAAGAAGGACTAATAAAAGTAGACGAAGACCAAGAAATATACAGAGACAGGAGAATGACAGACAGAACAGAGGACTGGCACAGCAAACCAATGCACGGACAATACATGAGACAGACTAAAGAACTAGCCAGCGATGACACTTGGCAATGTCTACAGAGGGGAGAGCTAAAGAAGGAAACTGAAGGAATGATAACAGCGGCACAAGATCAGGCCCTAAGAACCAGATATGTTCAAAGAACGATAGACGGAAATAACATCTCTCCCATATGTAGGAAGTGCAATACGAAAAATGAAACCATAAACCACATAGCAAGCGAATGCCCGGCACTTGCACAGAACCAGTACAAAAAGAGGCCTGATTCAGTGGCAAAAGCCCTTCACTGGAGCCTGTGCAAGAAGCATCAGCTACCTTGCAGTAATAAGTGGTACGAGCACCAACCTGAGGGAGTGATAGAAAACGATCACGCAAAGATCCTCTGGGACTATGGTATCAGGACGGATAGGGTGATACATGCAAACAGACCAGACGTGACGTTGATTGACAAAGTCAAGAAGAAAGTATCACTCATTGATGTCGCAATACCATGGGACACCAGAGTTGAAGAGAAAGAGAGGGAAAAAATGGATAAGTATCAAGACCTGAAAATAGAAATAAGAAGGATATGGGATATGCCAGTGGAAATCGTACCCATAATCATAGGAGCACTAGCCCCGATCCCAAGATCCCTGAAAAGGAATCTAGAAAAACTAGAGGCTGAAGTAGCTCCAGGACTCATGCAGAAGAGTGTGATCCTAGAAACGGCACATATAGTAAGAAAAGTAATGGACTCCTAAGAAGGCAGGATGCAACCCTGAACCCCACACTATAAATACCATACCACCCAGTCGAATTGGAGGACTGTGATAGAGCAAAAAAAAAAATATATATATATATATATTTATATATATATATATATATATATATATATATATATATATATATATATATATAATATAATAATAATAATAATAATAATAACTAATAATAATAATAATAATCTATTATTATTATTATTATTATTATTATTATTATTATTATTGATCAACACTGGTTGAAAAGTTCCAACTCCCAAAATTATTTTCAGTGCTTAAATTGATTTGAGGACTGTTTGTATATATATATATATATATATATATATATATATATATATATATATATATATATATATATATATATATATATTTATTTATCACAGCACATTTATTAGGTTTCCGTTCCTTAATAAATCATCATTATTATATATTATTCAGTGTACATTTTGAAAAGGAATGGGTAAAAATTTGGACGTCTGAATCAATAACATACAGTATCGTCAGTAGCATGTTAATACATTTGAAAATTAAGTCTCGTGCGGTCGGGCCAAATGCACCTACATTTACAATGAGAAATACGTACCAAGTTTTACCTACATTTTTAAGTCCTAAAACGGTGTTCTTTACTATTTCTCATGACAAAAGAATATCAAGGACTAAAATATCCCTTTCTCAAATCTAAGAAGTTAAAAAAAGATTAAGTCCGGTCAGTTTTCTGTAAAAGAAAACTATTGAGATGACTATTTGTCTGTCAGTTGTACTGAGGAACAAGATAGGTGATAAAAGTAAATGGGATTAGAAGTGCACAGCAATTCCACACGCTATTCTGACCGCAGAGATAATTGAGGAGTATTGTGATGTTGCTTACAATACAGGAGAGCAGCATATGATGCCAGAAAGGCTTGCATTTCAAGAGATAATGAAGATGTTCATCACTTTGTAGGTTGGTTCTTATCCCACCCACCATTTCCAGATTTTGATGGCATTATGTCGATAAGCACAGGAGTATCGGGAGATACAGAAACAAATCCTCATAATGCTTATGATGCTGGAGTAGTTTCAATGTCAAATATTGTTGGCAGTAACTTTGCAAAAGTCAAGTTTGCACGGAGGAATAGAGTCAAACCCATAGGAGCTGCCATGACAGGAGTAAAAATAGGAAATGTTGCATGTCCAGTTGAACCTGAGATGCTATTTAGAAGAATTTCATTCACCAAGAACTCACAGGACTATTCAAACTTAACTTTGAGTATGAACTAGCTCCATATCCCTTGTCCATTTTCGAGGAAATAGGAATGCGCAAAACCAAGAAATCCAAGCTGTATGAACTATTAGCACCTCTTAGTGACAAGAATTGTTGGAGTTACGGTTTTTGTTATTGATTGAGGATTTCTGATAGATGATTTCAGCAATTCTAAAGAGGTACACTATATATGTAAAGAACCACTAAAAGAGAAATGCCATCGTTTTATTTGATGGGTATCCAGAAAATCTAGCAGACAAAAGTACAAAATGTGCTGAGCGTGCTCGGCGAATGATTTGTTCCACCACAGATACAATGTTTGATGAAACAATGCCCGTAACAACAAGTCAAACCAGGTTTCTTTCAAATGGGAGAAATAAGAGCCGGCTTATTACAATGCTCACCACTAGATTGATCAATGAGGGTTATACAGTAAAACAGACTACTGAAGATGCAAACAGATTGATTGTTGCTACTGCTATTGAAGAATCAACCATGGCTGAATCAGTAACAGTCGTTGAAGATGTAGACCTCTTAATCATCCTTACAGCCTTGGTTGGATGAAAGACAAATATATACATCTTAAAACAGTGCAGAGGAAATACAGAAAGCAAGCTGTACACACCAACCTCCATGAAATTTGGAACAGTCATCAAGGACAACATTCTCTTCTGATAAAACATGAAGAACTAAAAGATTGCTGAAGCAGGAAAGAATTTCATTCTTCACTTATATGGGCATAATGAATGTGAATCCCTTTCTGATTTGAGATATCTGTGCTATGCTCAATCACTCATTAAAAGTAAATTCACTTTGGCTTCTCTGCCTCCTACAGATGCAGCTGCTCGACTTCATTCCTTACGTACATATCACCAAGTGCAGAAGTGGTTGGGAAATGACTTGTCTCCAACAAATTGGGGTTGGAATGCAACTACAAAAGGATTGGTTCCAATCACTACAGATAAAGACCCAGCTCCACCAGACCTGCTCAACATTGTCTATGCAAATGTGCTAAAGGTTGCATGACTGCCACCTGCAGCTGTAGAAAGGCAGGATTAAAATGTTCTGTGAAATGTGTTTCTTGGAAGGGGTTGTCATGGTCAAATTCTGACGTAATTGATGATGAAGAGGACTGTGACGATCCCCTTGATGCCACATCAGAAAACTCCTTGATGTCAGAGGGTGAAGAAACTCACGGAATAGAATAATCAGAATATATTATAGGAGGGCCAGAGACCCACTCCTAAGGAAAAGCAAATACAGTTAAAAAGAAAGTAAACAAACCTCCCTGGGGAGGTTGGGTCATGGCCACCCCGCAAGGGATGAAAGTGTCAGGAAAGAGATAGATAGATAGATACATGCCAAGCTGTTATCTTATCTTACAACCATTCTACAAAAGAACTAAACTGCTTGTCATTACTTTCCTATGAAGAACAATGTAGTTCGCTATACTACCCAATTGTTTAAGCTGATAACTTCATAATTAGGGTGGATGGTTGGGTGCAAGGGTGGTAACTCTGCCAGTGAGCATTTCACTGTCTGTCCTAAGCCAGAAACAAAAAGAGGAAGGATACCCTTGAGACAAATTTTGGAGATTGGGGGTAGGCAAAACAAGTCGCAAACATTATTGTAGGCTTGGCACGAAAACGGTGCGTTATATCAAAAATATGCGTGGATGAGTAATTATAGGAAATTTTTTGTAGATTATTTTATGTATTGACATATTTTCTGATAAAGTGAGTCCTAAGCGAGATATTTGCAAAACACTGTTTTTCGCGCCATTTTTCCAAGATGGTGACCAAATCCAGGACGGTAGAGGGGTGCAAAGTTTATACGTTATTAAGTACCTTATTACAAAGATAATGAAGCTTGTTACAGCTTTCCATGAATTTTTCCGTATTCAATCCCCTATTGACTGGCCTATGAGGCTAGAGGGCTGCAAATTGGTATGTTGGTCATCCACCCTCCAATGCAGTCCTCAGGCCTCAGTAGCTTCTATATTATTTAAGGTTAAAGTTAGCCATGAACGTGCGTCTGGCACCGCCATTGATGCCAACAACACAGGCCACCACCAAGCCATTGCTGAGAGTTTCATAGGCCGTGGCTGAATTTCATGCAATATTATTCGCTGTACAGAAAACTAGATTACGCCGAAGACACTTCGGCGCATTTTTTACTTGTTTTATTTTCGCCGACGATGGTCCTTTCCTTATTGTTATCAGCAAACCACAGAAAACGCAAAAAGAGAGATAGAGAAAAAATTACAATAAAAGTGAACTTAATCCTTACCCGATTTATTTTGCAATAAACAATCTTGAGATAACCGTGGCGACCATAATTCACTCTGGTTTCAAAGTTATGTTATGAGAAACTGTATTCAACGGAACTGATGATCTGATAAGCGGTTGTAGATTTTCGAAAATTGGTACACAATGTTTCCAGTAAATACTAATATATATCTATATATATATATATATATATATATATATATATATATATATATATATATAATATATATATATTATATATATATATATATATATATATATATTTATACATTTATATATATATATATATATATTTATTCTATATATATATATATATATATATATATATATATATATATATATATATATATATATATATATATATATTATATTATATATTATATATATATATACACGTATATAAAGATCTGCACCTTGGTTCTTTATATATATACTAGTAACAATGGCAATATCACATCCTCTTCAAAAGTCTATTTCCGTATTTATCTGCAATACGCCTATAACTTTTATAAAGCTGAATATAGGTCCTTCCAGACAATCAACTGTTTTAACAAAAGTCAGCATTGCGCCAAAAAAATCATCGGTTTGGTTGCAATTTGAAGGCTTCTTATAAAATTTGGCGCCAAAAATCCCAAAATTTAAGCGACGTTCACAATATCATTCTTGAATGTCATTCACAGGACGGACAATACTTGACTCATTCCTGAGAATCACAGGACGGACAATATAATTCTAAAGAATATTATTCCTGAAAACACACGATCATTGCAGAATGTTATTCCTGTCATCAGTCAACTCCAGTGGTGACCAAGGTCCTTTAAATATACTGGGAGAGTATATTTAAAGGACCTTGGTGGTGACAACGCACGTTGGCTGGTGTGAACTCTGAGTCGGGATGGTTAGGGAGAAGGCAAGTGTTGCCATAATGACAGCATTTTCTTTAAAAAAACAAGTTA
>NC_061089.1:78663636-78666136 GCF_015104395.2 Macrobrachium nipponense
TGTAGCGCCCATAAACATTAATAATAAATGTAGATACATATATACAATAAAATGAAATACAAAACATGATTTTAAAGTAATTTAAGTCATACCAAAATAACATATGACATTAATATTTACAATAACTCCCCAAAAAAATTAATGTAAACAAAAACCACTTGTTCTGGTTGTTGGACAACAGCCGAAAATATAAAGAGGGGAGCGGGGATACGCAATACAATACGGATCAAGGATGGGGGTTGGACTGAGAGAGATAAAGAGTGAGAGCCGTGGTTAAAGAAGTGTTGCTGCCATGGTATTTACTATTTCGGTATTAGATGATATTGGCCGCCTTCAAGATGTTTGCGATATTTCTGATTCTAGTTGGAGGTTCAGTTGGTATTTGCAATAAAATGCGGACTGATTCTGCTGTGAATAGTCGGTGGAAATTTTGTACTGTACTACAGATGATGTTAGTATTTTCCACTAGTTCCTTATTGGTCAGTTTTCGGTGGTGATGATCGACGCAGTATTGATGGATGGCTCCATTATTACGATGTGCCTGTAAAAGTCTTTTTTTAACGCTGTGGAAGTGTGTCCAACGTACCTCTTTTTTCCGGAGGACTGGAGCATCTTCTCTGGGTGGGTAAAGCGGTAAACGATGTTGGCATTATTGTCTTCTTTGTTCGGGGGGTTCTGGTTGTTGTTGTTCCTCATTACGAGGGAAGCAGTCAAATTAGGCTTGCAATAGATGCGAACTTGAACGCGTTCGAGGAGCTTTGAGCGTTATCCCCCTGCTGATTATGCTGGCGATCGCCTTCTTCTCTTCTTCAAATATTTTGCTACATTCAGTCCGATGATAAATTATGATGTTTTTATCATCGTCACATTTTGTTCTGGTTGCGCTGTTGTAAATTGTTCAGTTGTCTTTATTAAATACTGTTTTAGTTTATCGTGAAACCCGTTGTTGGTCAGGATTTGCTGGACTCGCTAGATTTCCAGGTGTGTCTTCCGCCATTGGAGCAGTGAGCTATAGCTCTTTTGATATACTAGATATCAACCGCCGACTTGTAGGCTACATTTTTTGTTGCATTTTTACGGTATATCGGTATATACACATCCCTAGTTCTTGCAACCATCTCTGCGAGCTAGCACCATACTGGAACCGATAGCACTGTATAATAACGGTGTGGAACTGTCTCACATGTTGTCAAAACAACAGTGATATTCATTTTGTTGATAGTATGACTTCGTATTTTCGTGACTTATCGCCATATCCATATAAGTGTCATTTAGAGCAGACACGTATTTATTATCATCATAAAGTAAGTATATGCATTCATGTATATATATTTATACACAATTTTTAAGCATATGGGTGAACTTCAGTATTAGCTCTAAGCATTTGATTTGTTTTATTCACTGGAAGTGAAAATTGCCTGAAATAGGGTAATGACTGAAAAACTCTTGTGGCCAAATTCACTTGTGTAGACTATTAACGTTTAGGAAGAATCAGACTGTGCAATTCAAATTTGTGAAAGCATAAACTGTCTTTACTTACTACCATATAAATATTACGTACATGTATCACGCATAAAAAATGGATGCACACATTTTTCGAACGAATGGCTTACGCATACTTAGTCTTGTTATTTTTTTGCAGCTAGTATTCGCTAGAATGGTCCTGTATTATATACAAATTTAAAAAAATAAGTAGATAGATTAAATTAAACAAGATTGCTTATTGGTGAGCAAATTCTCCATGAAAAACTCGAGGATGTTTTTAACAAGAAATCTCATGTGTTGATTCCCTGGCTGATATTTCATAAGAGTTCTTAAGTTTCACTTGTTGTAAAATGTTTGTGTGCTATAAGAACTGACTATTTTTTAAAAATATTACTTATACTTTTTTTGAGATTTACGGTATTTTATAATAAAAGATGGAAGGAAGAATAACGTAAGAGAAATAATTTTGAAAATAAGGGCGACCGCCACTTGTTTTTTCAGGGCTGACGAGCCAAAGGAAGAGAAATCCAAATGGGAGGAAAGCCCTTGTTTTTTTTGTTTTTTTTATCTCTCTTTGAAAAATTGAAATTTCTAACTTTTGAAGATTTCCTATACTTCTGCTGCTGAATGTACTGAAGTTTTATGATGATCGCTCAAAGTTTTTTTTATACAAGCATTTACTAATTTTTTAGTGAATGTTAATGTTTTCGTCTAAGATTATCTTCAGAAAATGGTTAACTGAATGTCAAATAGGTAATTGTTAGCTCAATGAATGTTCAGTCATTCCGGTGTATTCCATGTTTATTTTTATGATTGATTGCCTATGATGTGCTAATTATTGTCGTTATTAGTTGCTATGGATTCTTGTTTGCTTTAGATCATAGTTTCAATAAACTCTTCCAAAGTGTTTCTAAGAAATTCTTCAATAACTGCTTTAAAGATATTCGTGTACTGATTAAGCGATACAGAATAGCCTCAAGAGGATTCAGTACGTTCAAAGTTTATATTTCAACTA
>NC_061089.1:78671136-78684634 GCF_015104395.2 Macrobrachium nipponense
AAGACACATTTCTGCGACGCTTAGCGTTTGAGCTAGTGAAATCTCTGAGTTAGCATGAAAATTACGTTCATGCATTTCCTTAAGGGAAATACCAAACCTCATCAGGTCATTCTTTAAGTTAAGGACGTCATCTTCAGGTAAGAAAATGGCGTGCATATCTACTCGATAACAATATTACTTGACACGATGAATACATCATCGATTCTCTCGATAATCGAGCCATGATTAAATTCTATGTCTTTAGTCCTAAACACTCTTTCCATACAACAAAGATGTCTGAAATACACAATATCACTCCCAACAATAACAGATTCATTTTTGAAAACCTGCAATGAGTTAAAACAGATGTAATAACTCGCGTAAAAGAATAGGTTTACATACAATATGATTAATAGATATATATATAAATATTATTATAAAGTTTCATAAATACACCATTTTCCCTCCCTCACTCCATCTACCTTTCTTTAGATTCTGATATGTGCCAATGGGACTATTCTCACATCAGTGGGTTTTGGATACATTTTGAACCCTAACTCTATTGGCCGTTAAATTTTCTAAAATGTTAAACGGGCCTTCAAACTTAGGTGTCAGTTTATAATTTAAACCTTTACGCACGTATACTTGTATGTATACCTGATCGCCCACGGCATATGTTCTAGTTGGCTTAGCTATTTTATCATGATTTTTTTTTCATTAGGATATGTGCTTCTTCTAAATTCTTACGAATTATATTATATCGACTTATGCTTGCATCCATAACATCCTTTAGAGGATTTGATAAATTAGTTGTAGGCTTTAAGATGTGAAAAGGCGTTCGGGCCGGGATACCGTACAGTGCCTCGTGCGGTGTCATTTTAAATAGACACGTGATACGAGTGATTAAGTGTGCTTAGTACCGCAGGTATGGCAATGTCCAGTTGGGATCTGCCCCCCTGTGGGAGGCCCTGACCCTTAAAAGTTTAAAAAATTTTAAAAACCTTACGTGAATATAAAAATGTTGGCGTACAGGTTACAGTCCCGCGTTGATGAATATTCAAGATATATATATATATATATATATATATATATATATATATATATATGTGTGTGTGTGTGTGTGTGTGTGTGTGTGTATGTGTAATGGGAATGAACACTAGACATATTTGATATATAATTAATGAATGAAAATTGGGTCGATAACGAGTGACGGCCAGTTAGGTGCTAAAACAGTAGAGCATCAAGTGTTTTGGATTCTGGGAAAATTTACAAACAGTGAAATCCTCAGGACGTTCAATCGAAACAAATTCAAACCGCAGTGGCGAGATTGCGGGAGCGCAAATGACCTGGTTAGTTCGGAATCACATAATTGTGATGTCATTGCGCCAAATAGGACGTGTACATGAGACACGGGAAAACGCACATCGGAATCATGAAGAGACTAGTGTGCGTGCAATTCTTAAGCCTATTAGCATGCGTGCATTCGTACGTCTGTTAGAGCAAATGAATGGAGTAAAATCTCTAATGTGGTAATTAATGGGGGGAATATATATATCTTATATAATATATATATATATATATATATATATTATTATATATATAATATATATATATATATTATATCTTATATATATATATACGTATATATATAAAAAATACATAATTCATATATATATATATATATATATATATATAATATATATATATATACTACTTCTATATATATATATATATTATATAATATATATATATATATATATATATATATATATATAAATATAATAAATATATATTGGTGTGAGATTGGGGGTATTCCTCGGCATAATAAGATACAGAAGAAGGCACTAAAGCAGATAGTTTGGTACATAGTTTCGTTATAAAGAAAAACGGCCCCTTTAATGCAGTACAGTCTTGTTTATTCATTTACTCTCTGTCAATGCCATTGTCAGACATACGTGGGAAACACGCGCCGACTGTTTAAAGTCAGATGTGACAGGGTGCAAAGCTGTCTAATCCAGAAACATCAGATATTAGAAATCATTATGAAACTATGAGAACTAAAGCGAACTATAATGATTTTTGCATTATACTAACCAGCCAACACGACCACAACCTCCATTTTCTTGAATCCTTAGAGATCAGGAAGCGTGTTGCCTCTTTGAATAATCATTCCCTGCCTACGCTCCTCGTGTACTACATAGCCTGAAACATTGTTGTGCTTTCTTTCTCTCTTTTTATTTTTTTTCACCTTTTGTATTGACGTTTTACTTGATCATAATTCATTTGTACATATATACTAACATTTCTTGCTGTACTTGTATATTTAATTTGTACTTTTAGCCTTAAGGATGAGACAAAGATCTCGAAACGTAGGCCATGATGAATAAAGGAAAAGCATCTACCAAGCTATCTGCGTCAGTGCCTTCTTGTGTGTGTATATATATATGTATATATATATATATATATATATATATATATATATATATATATATATATATATATATAATATATATATATATTTATGAACTAAAAATGTCCTTTAATATCTAATTCGCTCTACCCCGGAATTAATATATTTTCATATATGCTTAACCGAGGGGGAATTTATTAAGCGATAATTGAATTGGCCATGCCAGGCGCGAACCAGCGCCTGTCGATGGCCAATTCTATTATCGCTTTAATAATTCCCCTCGGTTTAAGCTTATATATGAAAATATATTAATTCCAAAGGTAGACGAATTAGATATTAAAGGACATTTGTAGTTCGATATATGTATATGAATCACGGTAATGTGATAGATAGATATATATATATATATATATATATATATATATATATATATATATATATATATATATATATATATATAGATATATATATATATATATATATATATATATATATATATATATATATATATATATATATATATATATATATATATATATATATATATATATATATATGAAGTCGAGGCTTAAACTGGTCCTATATAGTCCTAATTTTCTTTCATTGTAATTCATTACATATGCATAAACAAAATCCATGATACCTTCATATTCGAAACCTTGGGACTTTCATATCTTCGGTTGACGTTAATTGTAGTGTAAACCGTAACTTATGCGTAATTGTCCATTTTCCCCCCTAAACTATTCATTCATCATATATATATATATATATATATATATATATATATATATATATATATATATATATATATATATATATATTTGCGTTTGTGAGTACGTGTGCATATACATATATTCATATACATGCACAGTTATGAAGCAAGCATCTCAGAAAGAGGAAAAAAAATAAACTTCTATAGCTGAATAAAATGTCATGGGAAAAAGTTCATTGATGTATATTTTTTAATCTTACAAAATTATTTTCACCTGTTTCACTTTAAATTCAATTTTACCCAACCCCCCTTCTCTCTCTCTCTCTCTCTCTCTCTCTCTCTCTCTCTTTCTCTCTCTCTCTCTCTCCTCTCTCTCTCTCTCTCTCTCTCTCTCCAAATGTCCTAAGTTATGTTACCGGAGCTAAAAAACGCCGGCGCAAATTTTTCTATTTAACTGGAAATCTTTCTGTCGCATTCAGTGTAATGCAGAAATTACTTGACAGTCATTTCTGAATAAAATGTGATTATCCTTTGCTCATCAAAAAAATTTCACATAATGAAGATTATGACTTTTATTTGCTTCCAGCGTTTTCACGTTTAAATACAAATCATCATTTTTATTTTACTCTGGGAAACTTGTGTTATTTATGATACTGTACGGCTCGTAGGGAGATGTTGCAATCAGTGCACCTCACGGGGTGCACTGTAATCATTACTAAAGGTTCTTTGCAGCCTCCCTTCGGCTCCTAGCTGCAACCTATTTCATTCCATTGACTGTACCTCCATTCATATTATATTTCTTTCATCTTGCTATCCACCCTCCCCTAACAATTGTTTCAAATGCAACCTCGAGGTTTTTACTCCTGTTGCACCTTTGTAACCTTTTACTCTCGATTTCCATGCCAGTGCTGAATGACCTCATAGGTCCCAGCGGTTGGGCTTTAGTCTAAACACTATATTCCACTCTATTCCATTCCATAATGCTGTGCGTAAAGATTAAATGAACATATAACAGTTTCTCTCCTTTTAAATATAAAGTACCATTTGTTGCAGAAAATTAATGGCCGTTCGGTTTTCCTTGGAATGTTAGCAAGAACCTTCTTGTTTGCAGGGTTATCCGTACATCTTGTAAGAAAATAGATAAATAAACGAATATCGTTGGCATATTTCTACTTTTTGACTTCTTGACATTATTATGACTTTGGTAACTAAACAGAAGAATAACACCAATAAACGATTCTTATCGTTGCAGTAATTTTAACTCTCTTTTTTATGATTCCGCTCACAACTGTTTTAGTAAACAGTGCACCTCATGCGGTGTACTATAGGCATTACTTAAGGTTATTGCAGCTTCCCTTCGGCCCCTAGCTCCAAACAGTTGTTTCATAGAGCAACTGCGAGGTTTCCCTTTCAGCCCTGAATGGCCTCAGAGGTCCCGGCGCTGGGCCTTGGCCCAAAATTCTATATCCTATTCCGTTCATCTAGTAATGGTAGTAATCGCTTACTTTGCCACAAGTTTAATTAGTACAATAACATGACTTGAAAAACTTTATTCTTGTATTTCGGCGTGTCTGAATATATGAATGAAAGTCATGTCAACGTCGATCGTCTCGCTGAAGAAAAAGATAAATAAATAAAACCTCCGAGACTTCGATAAATATATTTCCATATTACTTTCCAATGCAAGAGCGTCCAAAAACATTTCTATTTCCAGTTCTGAGCTGTTTTATTCATATTATTCGGCCTTTATGCATACGGAATGGACGAAAGTTGGGTAACGTAATATTTGAATACTTTTACAATCCTCTTGCTCTTTCATTTCCCTTGTGGGCAGCGTTCAGTGACGCAATTTGGGTCCGCTAACTTTCCCTCAGTAATAGGTAAGTTTTCCTTTTTTCTTTTTTTTTAATCGTGAGCTACGAATATAGAAAGATATGAAACCTCACTGGATGTTCATTCAGCCTGCGTTGCCAATTTTATATATACACACACACACATATATATATATATATATATATATATATATATATATATATATATATATATATTATATATCTTTGAATTACCTATTAGGTTGTTATAAATCACTTACAAAATGCGGTTAGTTATACATTGTTTCTATTTGGTAAACATACACGCTTAAACAAATATTTGTTATAACTTATTATTTTACTTGTTTCTGCAATATCATTGATTAAATTTTAATTACGAAAGATAAGAACACAATTCCAAAGATACGCGAAGAATCTCTTACCAGATTATTTTTGACGCCAACGTCTTCCATAAAGATCAAAGTTAACAGAACTTGAAAGCGTCGAAAAACTAAGAGAAATGTCTGGAAAGTTGGTCAAGAATGCAAGCGATTTACAACGTAAATTCCCTTAGAGGTTGAGTGCCGTCAGTGCGCCTTGTGCATTACTTAAGGTTCTTTGAAGCGTCCCTTTAGCCCATAGTTGCAACTCCATTCGTTTCTTTTATTGTGCCTCCTTTCATATTCTCCTTCTTTCCACCCTCTCCTAGCAGTTGAATCAGTACAAATGCAAGGTTTTACTCCTGTCACATCTTTCTAATCCGTTTCAGTGCTGAATGACCTCATAGGTCCCAGTGCTTGGACTTTGGCCTGAATTTTATATTCAGTTCAATTCAATACAACTTAAATTATGATTCATGGTGGAACTGGCCACATCTCCTGAGAAATATATCAGAGGAGTTGTGGTTGGTGTATTAAGAGTAAATATTATTCCGTAAAACAGTTGCCTAGTTGTCGCTTAAGCTAACCCGATCTTTTGATAGCCAACTGCTATGACATTTATTTCCTTTTGAATTCCGAGTAGTAAACTTATTAATAGACTATAAAGTTCTAATTATGACCCAGTTCAGTTATCTTGGGTAAGAAATGATAGGAAAATGGCTCGTATTTTTTTCTGGCAAATTAAAAATATAAACTGGACAAGGCACCAAGATGAATGAATTATTTTTTAATGTTGCGAATTAGATTGGCAACATAGAATTACATCATTATTATTCAAAAAATTAATAGCTAAAAGTTTCATCGTTAACAGATTAACAGTACATCCGCATCTCTCTCTCTCTCTCTCTCTCTCTCTCTCTCTCTCTCTCTCTCTCTCTCTCTCTCTCCAGTTTCGCTCAAGTAAAAAGAAATAAAAAACAGGGAAAGGGGATTACCTGAAAAGAAGAAGAAAAAAAAAACAATGTGCGGAAACCATATGGTCTTTAGGTGAAAATCATTTAAATTTTTCTATAATTTTCTTAAATTTAAAAGTATTTTGCATGAACAATCACCGGCGACTTCACCTGGAGGCATTACTGAAGTTTGTTTGCAGTTCATTCGGCCCATAGCTGAATCCACGTTTTAGACTTTTACCTTACCGCCGTTCTCATTCCCTCTCTTCCATCTTGCGGTTTAACCACTCCAACGCCTTTCACTTGAAGTGGTGAATGGTTGGGAAAGCCCCAGTGCTTGGATTTGTAGCCAAAGTTCCTAAACAATAAATCGACCAGAAGGCACATAATGATTCTGACCATAATGGTAATTCTGAGAGAGAGAGAGAGAGAGAGAGAGAGAGAGAGAGAGAGAGAGAGAGAGAGAGAGAGAGAGAGAGAGAGAGAGAGAGAGTACTTATTTTAGTCGCTGTAGAAAGTTATTTGTCCGCTGTTCTAAAATGTTAGCGCTCTCTTTCACTATAGACACGCCGGTATACCTTATATACTATAAAATTTTTATTTTTCATGGCAACTAGAACCCTTACCTCCACAAGCTGAAGGATAAGGAAGTCACTTACTGCAATTCTCGAGTTCACGGAAAATCATTTAGCGCAGGAATTGGTCTCCATTAGTTACAGTGAGAATTCTGCAGACATTTTCTCCTCATTCAGAGGAAAACTGGCACTTTAAATTTGGAATATTGCTGTCTGACAGATGGAAAAGACGTTTGCTGCAATAGTAGGCATATTGAGTGGAAGATACTAGGGAGTGAGTGCCATTACATTATACGTATAATTATAAATATATATATATATATATAATATATATATATATATATATATATTATATATATATATATATATATATATATATATATATATATATATATATATATATATATATATATATATATATATATATATATATATATATTGATATATATATTTATATATATATATATATATATAAAATATTATACGTGTAATATAATGGCAGTCATTCCCTAGTAATTTCCACTCAATATGACTGCCATTGCAGCAAATGTCTTTTGCTGCAATGGTAGGCATATATATATATATATATATATATATATATATATATATATAATATATATATATATATATATATATATATATATATATATATATATATATATATATAATAGTAGATGAGAGATGGTAGGAACTAATAATATGTTTAAAGTGTCATATAACGATAGTGAAGTCACATAGCTCTCCTCGCATAGAGACAAGAGGTGATGCAGTACAAGTTCACTTGGAGAAAAAGGTATTTGCTGAACAAGCAACCTGACTCAGAGATCATTCCCCGATCGTGAGGCATGTACGTTCGTTTGTACGCGTATTACAGGCCTACTAGTTCCGGGTACTTGCGGAGGAAGACGCATTTTTTGAGACGAACGAGAATAGATCAAGTGGTTGCTCCGAGTTTCGGGAGAAAACGCCCATCGTAAAGGTAGGACACATTCTATAAAAACTTAGAAAAACTGTTACCTTTTGAAAAGAGAAAGAAGTGTGAAATACTCTCTTTACGTGAATACTTTGAAAAGAGTGATGTGGGGGATATGTTTCTATACCTATTATCTTTATTACAGATGGGTCCAATTCCATGGTTGATTAGAAACGGGATTCTCTAACCTGACTAATATGAGACGTTATGACATTTTTGGGTTTGGGAGTGTAACCTTAGTCAGGAGGGTAGAATGTTATCTTATTGGTTTCTTTTTGGGTAGATTTGGGTGTTTATGCCATTATGACTTGTTAATCATTTTGTTCTATGTTATAACCAATTGCTTTGGGAAATAAATAGTAATTTTCTATATTTACAGTCTTAATAAGCCTCGTGACATCTTCCAGACAGGGCACCATTGGCAACAGGTAAGAGTTCCCAGTTTGTGTAGTTTAAGGAATATGGAGGGGTGAAACAGGGGTGAAACAGGGGTGGTAGAAGCGGTAAAGGCTTTTTATATATTTTTTATAAGCTGTAGGTATGCTCCGAAGGGACCGGTGACCAGTTAGAAATAGGAGGTTTCGTCCTTTGTTTTGGTAGGAAGAGGGGTTATTAATCATGTCACAGGCAACATGGAGTCCTTTCTGCTGATTCGACAGAGAGAAGCTGTCCCTCAGACTTCCTCTCCCAAGCCAAGTCAGTTTTGATTTCTTGAGGTTACGGAATAAAGGAGTTTCAAAAAAACTTGAGGAGGAAAAGTTTAATTTTCGACATATTAAAGTGTTTCGCAGTTCGCGGATATTTGCGGTGTATATGAATTCGGTTCACGGTCATATGAAGGCGTAAGTGTATTATCGAGTTTTTCTTTTTTTTTCTTTCTTATTTTTTTTTTTCATATTTTGTGGATTTTTTTACCCTTTTGTTCTTGTTCATATTCCTTGTATTTGTGTGTGGCGAACCTTACCTGAGTGGAATTTTTGCTGCGAGTCACGCCAGAGAGAGAGAGAGAGAGAGAGAGAGAGAGAGAGAGAGAGAGAACTGGGACGAGACAATTGCCGAGGCGAGTTGGATGGGAAACGTCTTGCATTCTTTTTTCTTTCCTATCCCCTCCTTATTATTATTTTTTTATTATCATTTTCGTGGGGTTGATTTTGTGATTGGGGACGGGGCACGCTTACATTTTGTTATCCATTATTGGGGGAAAATTTTTGTTGATTTTTCTTGATTGGGTTTAGTGTATATAAATACTTTGATGTTATTGAGATCGGGGAAGCTTGTTTGAAAAAACAGCCTTTGGAGACAGGATAAAATGGCAGATGCTAAACCTACTACATCACGTGACAAACATTACTGCTGGGGTCAGCCCATTCAAAGGGATTGTAGATGGCGTACAGTCACAACCTGTAAATATCTTCATAGAAGGAGTTAATAACTATTTAGCGGAAAAGAATATAGTAGACGATGTAGAGGCATTTAGAGAGGCAAAAGCTTTGCTAGATTTCAATAAGGGAGACCTCAATCATAGGTCAAGGAGTTTCCAATTTACAAAATGTCGTACCTGGACAGACTTGCAAGCATTTTTGAAAACAGCATATGGCTCAAAGGAACACGGAGATATGGTGAGAGATCTTCGAGGTCTTTATAAACTACGGAAAGGCACTAATAGCCTTGCAGAACATAGTTCAAAGCTGTTTGACGCAGTGGCAGATTGGGTAGGAAAATTGAAAACATCTAAATGGGTTACAAGGGATAATCTCCCTCTAAATAATGTTCATAAACTGATCTATTTTTCCCTGCTCTTACACGAGGTACCCGATGCAATAGTGGATAGCTTTGATGAAAAGTTTGAGCCTACCTCAGACGAAGAATTACTTTATACCCAAATAGATAAACACAGGTCTAAATGTCCCACCGTAGATAGCAGAATTTTTAACGGGACAGGCCCGAGGGATAGAGTACAGAGAGACACGGAACTTTCTCCTCATCGTCTGTGCGCAAAAGTTGAGTATAACAAAAGATCGATCGATCAAAAGCAACAGCAGTTGCGTTGTTTCCACTGCAATAAACAAGGACATCCAGAGAAATTGTGTAGGGTTAAATATTGTGGAATGTGTAAAAGTACTGATCATTATTGGCAGTCTTGTCCGTCTCAGATACGGAGAGATGCGAGGCCTACACCTCAAGGTTCTGGTAATTATAATATGAGAACTTCCCAGGCAGGTCAAACCAGGGGGCAAAGGGATCGGCAAAATTTTTGGAAGCCCGGTCAACAAAAAGTGTACAGGTGATTGGTAAATGCCATTGTGGTGTCGTGGGGGACACCCCGAGCCCAAGCCTATAGTCTACAGAACAGTAGGGGATGTGGATATCCAGGTTTTTATAAACACCGGGGCATCAATAAATCTAATGGACTATAATTTGTATCAATCCATGTTCTCCAATAACCCTTTGCAGCCCTCAACGGAGACGGTGTGTGATGTGCAAGCCCATAGAGTAAACGCCCTGGGTTGTGTTCAAATACAGTTTACTCTCGGTGACAGAGTGTTAACAGAACCTTTTTTGGTAATAAAAGGAATTGCGTTAGGTAATAAAATCTTGTTGGGTCATCCTGCTTGTAGAAGACACAAGATTTCGATCCACGCAGGTGTTAATGGGATAACAATCAGAAAAATGGGTTATCTCATACCATATGAGGACGTGAATAGAATGGAGGACATGAAGGTTATTGAAAGAGGAGAGGTGCTCGGTGGTATTAATGGCGGTGATACGAGTGTTATGGGGAAAAGTAATGTTAAAACACACATTGCTGATATGGGAGATGATTACGGGGGTTCTATCAGAGTTCATAGTGGTAACAATGATAACAATGGTGGTGATGATACTAATATGGATGTTATTTCTGATACTAACATTGCTGGGGATGATACTGAGGGTGGTAATTTGTACGGGGCAGTGGCAGGGGGAGACACTAACCACAAATATAGAGACAAGAGGTGGTGCAGTACAAGTTCACTTGGAGAAAAAGGTATTTGCTGAACAAGCAACCTGACTCAGAGATCATTTCCCCGATCGTGAGGTATGTACGTTCGTTTGTACGCGTATTACAGGCCTACTAGTTCAGGGTACTTGCGGAAGACGCATTTTTTGAGACGAACGAGAATAGATCAAGTGGTTGCTCCGAGTGTCGGGAGAAAACGCCCATCGTAAAGGTAGGACACATTCTATAAAAACTTAGAAAAATTGTTACCTTTTAAGAAGAGAGAGAAGTGTGAAATACTCTCTTTACGTGAATACTTTGAAAAGAGTGATGTGGGGGATATGTTTCTATGCCTATTATCTTTATTACAGATGGGTCCAATTCCATGGTTGATTAGAAACGGGATTCTCTAACCTGACTAATACGAGACGTTATGACATTTTTGGGTTTGGGAGTGTAACCTTAGTCAGGAGGGTAGAATGTTATCTTACTGGTTTCTTTATGGGTAGATTTGGGTGTTTATGCCATTATGACTTGTTTATCATTTTGTTCTATGTTATTACCAATTGCTTTGGGAAATAAATAGTATTTTTCTATATTTACGCAGTCTTAATAAGCCTCGTGACATCTTGCAGACAGGGCACCATTGGCAACAGGTAAGAGTTCCCAGTTTGTGTAGTTTAGGGAATAAGGAGGGGTGAAACGTATATATATATATATAATATATATATAATATATATATATATATATATATATATATATATATATATATTATATATATATATATATATGTATATATATATATATATATATATATATATATTATATATATATATATATATAGATATATATATATTGTGTGTGTGTGTGTACACGTTTCTAGGACTTTGCTGATGAAG
The DNA here is from genome assembly GCF_015104395.2 of Macrobrachium nipponense. Classification (NCBI taxonomy): domain Eukaryota; kingdom Metazoa; phylum Arthropoda; class Malacostraca; order Decapoda; family Palaemonidae; genus Macrobrachium; species Macrobrachium nipponense. The sequence goes on from NC_061089.1 coordinate 78,682,806, forward strand.
AGACAAAAGAAAGTTAAGCTCTGACAGGTAGCATTTACCAGCGCCAAGTCATGCATTCTTGCCTGAGTGAGTATGTAAAACCCTTAAGTATATCTTGTAGATTTTTCCCATTAACTACTAGGCTGCGTTTAATCTCAATGAAAATAGGTTAAATAAGTCTTATATATATATATATATATATATATATATATATATATATATAATATATATATTTATTATTATATATATATATATATAAATATATATATATATGTCTTTCGAGTATTTCACAATTCCGAATGTTTGGCCTTATGCATCTTAAGGAACACTTTCTGAAGAACATGGATTCTGTGTAACTGATTTGCCATGGGTAAGTGACTTGATCATGCATTTCATGGATAACGCTGGAATACATAATTGTGATTTTTTATAAATATGCTTTTGATATTTTCTACTTCGTTATTGAATTTATTTAAATATTGCACATGATACCTCATTTAACATCCGATTTGTTTATAACATTGAAATCGGTGTCAATGACCTTCGATGTCAGGATGCCAGAAAACTTCCAATCATTCATTCATTCACTCATTCATTATAACATTGAAATAGTCCCTTTCATTTACAATTTACAATTCTCATGATACTTGTTATTCGCAATAGCAATGCTTGTAATATGATATGAAAAAAATGTTCATGTGTTTCATGATTTCACAGGGAGATAAATCCTGTTGTAGGTTGTACATTTGGACTAAATCCAAGCGGCCTTATTTTTAGATTTTTCACTTAGCTTTATTCAATTTAGAAAGAATAATCTTAGTAGAGTATATGATAGTTACGGAAAAACTGATAAAGACGACTAAAATACTCAAGCATTTATGTTTGGCTAGCAAAATTCTGTTTTTTTTATAGAGTTTCTATTAATATATATATAGGCCCAGCAATCATTATTTAATTACTGTGAAAAAAAATTAGCAAACATCAAAATTGACTTTTATGCGAGTAGATGTGCCATTGGAAATTGTTGCTTGTCTGCTGCATATCTCATTTTCTATAGAAAAACATACAACTTTTTGCGTTGAAGATATTGCATTATTTGAATACCATAGTATGCATAGTGAATGAAACTTGTTTTTTTATGAAAACACTGTGGTTATTGATCAGTAAAAAAATTTCCATCCTTACGTCTATAAAGTAGTCTTCATGAATGAAACATCACGAAAGAAAAATGTTTAATGTCGCGCCATTGGAATTCGGCAGAATATTCCGTCGCATGCAATAATGATTCATTCAACATGAAAAATTTGCAGCTGGTGCAGAGTTTTCAAATAACTTTCTTCTTCTCTTTATTTCTGTTTGGATTTCTGGACTTGACTCGCCAGATTTCTTCCAGTCGGTTGCTCCAAACTTTATAGTTCATTTTTCCACTCTTTCTCGAATGGTTTTATTTGATTTCCTTAATTCACTTACTTAGTTCCATTATACACTTCCAAAATATATTTTCAGCAATACACTTTTTCTTTTTTATTGGATGCGACTAAAAGATTACTCGCCTGCTTTTGGTTTGGTTGGATATGTTAAGTAATGAAGCCTCTGGCAACCGACAGATGTTACCGGGCTTTCAATAGAGGGCCTACACCCCGCTTCTGTAGTGAACGGGCCAATGCCAAATGGAGTAGCAGGTGAAACGACTTGGACCCGCGTAAAGTAAATCTGTTTAGTCCCTGGGGCCTAAGTAGTCATAATGCATTATTGGTTAGCCGGCTTCTGTGAGCTCCAGTTATGAAGGAAAAAGGCAGAACAGGAATCCGTAATACCTATTGTTTAAAGAGAGGTGAACACACTTCGGG
>NC_061089.1:78697634-78717698 GCF_015104395.2 Macrobrachium nipponense
TGTTCAATGCATAAAACAATACTTTCTGCAAAAAATCACCATATTTTTCAAGATAAAATTAAGTGAATGAGAACCAAGAAAACAATTTCGTTAAGAAAATAAAAGCTACATAAAAAACCGTATCCGACCCATTTACGCGAAGGTCTTCGGATGAAAAAAGAACAATAAAATGACTCCTTCTTCCTTAACAGGAAATTGCGCAAACGTTATCCTGACCTTTTCATCATTTCCTTGAAAGAAGAAAAACACACATAACCTTGTCAGTGAAATAACAAATGTGTTTTTGTTAGAAAATTCCTCCCAGTGTTTATAAGTCAGCAGCCGTAAGCCTGATTACCCCATGACTCAGTGGAGTCCATAAGCATAAGTCTTAGCCGAAAAAAACACGGGGAATTTATGGTTCCCAAACTGCACCCCTATTTGTTACTTGTCGTAATACTGCAATGAAATTTATGAGCGCAAATGGCAGCACAGAAGCATTTCCCCACAGATACATTTTTCTTTTTTTAACAACGAAAGGGTTTCATAATATTTGCATACTGGCAAAAATGTAACATTTGAGTGACCCCCAAAAAGTTGGGTCAACGTGCTGTGGTGTTGATGATGTAACATATTGTCGAATAATTGAAGAGTTCAATATTGTTTAATACAATGCTTCTTATTTCCGCATCCATCAACAAATGATCTATAGTTAAAATATAAACTTTGAACGTACTGAATCCTCTTGAGGCTATTATGCATCGCTTAATCAGTACACGAATATCTTTAAAGCAGTTATTGAAGAATTTCTTAGAAACACTTTGGAAGAGTTTATTGAAATTATAATATAAAGCAAACAAGAATCCACAGCAACTAATAACGACAGGAATTAGCACATCATAGGCAATCAATCATAAAAATAAACATGGAATACACCGAAATGAGCTAAATATTACCTATTTGACATTCAGTTAACCATTTTCTGAAGATAATCTTGGACGAAAACATAATTATTCACTAAAAAATTAGTAAATGAAAATTGTCATACTAATATCTTTGCAAAATTCAAGTCTATTTTGTCAGTACAGGCTTGTATAAAAAAAAACTTTCAGCGATCATCATAAAACTTCAGTACATTCAGCAGCAGAAGTATAGGAAATCTTCAAAAGTTAGAAATTTTAATTTTTCAAAGAAAAAAACAAAAAAAATAAGGGCTTTCCTCTCATTTGGATTTCTCTTCCGCTGGCTCGTCAGCCCTGAAAAAACAAGTAGCGGTCGCCCTTATTTTCAAAATTATTTCTCTTACGTTATTCTTCCTTCCATCTTTTATTTTAAAATACTTTAAGTCTCCAAAAAAGTATAAGTAATATTTAAAAAAAATAGTCAGTTCTTATAGCACACAAACATTCTACAACAAGTGAAACTTAAGAACTCTTATGAAATATCAGCAAAGGAATCAACACATGAGATTTCTTGTTAAAAAAATCCTCGAGTTTTTCATGGAGAATTTGCTCATCAATAAGCAATCTTGTTTAATTTAATCTATCTACTTATTTTTTAAAATTTATATATAATACAGAACCATTCTAGCCATTCGTTCGAAAAATTTGTGCATCCATTTTTTATGCGTGATAAATGTACGTAATATTTATTTGGTAGTAAGTAAAGACAGTTTATGCTTTCACTAATTTGGACTGCACAGTCTGATTCTTCCTTAACGTTAATAGTCTACACAAGTGAATTTGGCCACAAGAGTTTTTCAGTCATTACCCTATTTCAGGCAATTTTCACCTCCAGTGAATAAAACAAATCAAATGCTTAGAGCTAATACTGAAGTTCACCCATATGTTTAAACATTATGTGCATGAATATATATACATGAATGCATTTACTTACTTTAGGATGATAATAAACACGTGTCTGTTCTAAATGACACTTATATGGATATGGCGATAAGTCACGAAAATACGAAGTCATACTATCAACAAAATGAATATCACTGTTGTTTTGACAACATGCGAGACAGTTCCACATCGTTATTATACAGTGCTATCGGTTCCAGTATGGTACTAGCTCGCAGAGATGGTTGCAAGAACTAGGGATGTGTATATACCGATATACCGTAAAAATGCAAGAAAAAAAGTAGCCTACAAGTGGTCGGCGGTTGATATCTAGTATATCAAGAGAGCTATAGCTCACTGCTCCAATGGCGGAAGACGCACCTGGAGATCTAGCGAGTCCAGCAAATCCTGACCAACAACGGGTTTCACGATAAACTAAAACAGTATTTAATAAAGACAACTGAATAATTTACAACAGCGCAAAAAGAACAACATGTGACGATGTTAAAAACATCATAATTTATCATCGGACTGAAGATAGCGAAATATTTGAAGAAGAGAAGAAGGCGATCGCCAGCATAATCAGCAGGGGGATAACGCTCAAAGCCCCTCGAACGGGTTCAAGTCCGCATCTATTGCAAGCCTAATTTGACTGCTTCCCCCGTAATGAGGAACAACAACAACCAGACCCCGAACAAAGAAGACAATACGTAATGCCAACATCGTTTACCGCTTTATCCACCCAGAGAAGATGCTCCAGTCCTCCGGAAAAAAAGAGGTACGTTGGACACACTTCCGCAGCGTATAAAAAATACGTCTACAGGCACATCGTAATAATGGAGCCATCCATCAATACTACGTCGATCATCACCACCGAAAACCGACCACTAAGGAACTAGTGGAGAATACTAACATCATCTGTAGTACAGTACAAAATTTCCACCGACTATTCACAGCAGAATCAGTCCGCATTTCATTACAAATACCAACTGAACCTCCAACTAGAATCAGAAATATCGCAACCATCTTGAAGGCGGCCAATATCATCTAATACCGAAATGGTAAATACCATTGCAGCAACACTTCTTTAATCATGGCTCTCACTCTTTATCTCTCTCTGTCCAACCCCCATCCTTGATCCATATAGTATTGCGTATCCCCGCTCCCCTCTTTATATTTTCGGCTGTTGTCCAACAACCAGAACAAGTGGTTCTTGTTTACATAAATTTTTTTGGGGTGTTATTGTAAATATTAATGTCATATGTTATTCTGGTATGACTTAAATTACTTTAAAATCATGTTTTGTACTTTATTTTATTGTATATATGTATCTAAATTTATTATTAATGTTTATGGGCGCTACATTTCCTTCCACATCATGTAATAAAACAACAGAACACAAAGATAATGTTTTACGGGATGCTCTATGAGCAAGACCTAGTGCTGGCATAAAGCCAGCTCAATCAAAAACAAGTAATGTAGTACACTTGTAAGAGGTCACGAGAAATGACGGGATAGCTTTGATGTTTTGTGCCCATAAAAGAGTTAGAAAGTACTGTGAAACTGAGTTAAAGCTGATCAACAACCCAAAAACCATCGAATTGAAAAAATCTACATGTATATAAATATATACACATACATATAAAAATAAAGGTTTTTGCCACGAAGGAAAAAATTAAAAAGCGAGATAGCCGAGTACTTTCGGTCTTGTTCCGACCCTTTACTAAGGCAAACTGATTTTACAGAGGAAAACATAGTCAAAAGAAGGCTTAATATCCAAACTGACACTACATGATTAGCAATAAGGTCGATTTTGTATATAAAAATATTTGAAAATAATCACTCTGACACGTGATTTATGTTTCTCGTTACCACTATGCAAATTAATATCTTGCGTGTGAATCCTGACTGGTTTTGGCTTTCTTTCTGAACTATTATCAAATTCCCTCAATTATGGCTTACAAATACTGTGTGGTTGACTTCTATATGGGTCGTATCAGAATTAAAGCGAAATTAAAGCCAATATGTGTATGGGGTCCCTAAAGGGATGAAGTTCATTTTCAGCTGTTCGTATACAGTCACCATTATTTCTTACTACTAATAGTAGTATTTAGCGTTGATTGTAGTTACTCTGAAGGATTCTTTTTATTTGAGTAATTTTTTTGCATTATTTTATGTGTATAATTCAGTGGCTTTAATTTCAGTATGTACTTTGGTTTTGAATACATTGTTTATAAGTATAAATTCGAATAGATGAAATTCAGACAATCAACGGTCGACATCATCAAAGAATGTTGCCATGATAGCATGGTTATTAAAGGCAATATTATCTGATACGACCCAATTCGAAGTGAACCATAGATTATTTTATTAATCTACTCCGATATACGGCATATTTATATACATACATGCATATAATATATATATATATATATATATATATATATATATATATATATATATATATATATATATGCTATTTTGGTCATATAAGAATTTAAGCCGATGTTCACTTTGTGCATGGGGGCTCTAAGAGGGATGAAGTGTCATTTTCAGCGGAACCACATGTCAAGATACCAGCGGTCCGCCTCTACTGGTTCGTATAAATAACACACAGAAAGAAAATTCTAAGAACATTCTCAGTTTGCCTTATTTTAACGGATTTGAAACCATTAAACCATTGTTAAAAGCTTTTAATGTCAACCTTGTTTTTTCCTATAATAACACACTAAAAAGAATGTTAATAAAAAATGGCCCCAGAGAAAAGCAACAACATATATAAAATTCCATGTATGGATTGTCCTTCATTCTATCTCGGATAGTTCAGCAAAGGCTTAGAAGTAAGGCTAAGCCAGCATAAATACTCTGTAAAAACTGGGCAAAAAATCTAATGCATTATTTATTCATATAAGTGAAAACAACCACCGAATTAATTGGATTGATAGTTCAGTAATTGCATGGTCAAGAGATGTCTTATCACAAAATCTTTTAGAATCTGCTTTAATACACTTACTTTTCATTGTAATTTCAATGTTAGTCGTGGCCTTTTTCATTTAGACCCTTGTATCTGTAACATGTTTAAGAATGACCTCAAAGATATAATTACTGACTTAAATAAAAATCAGTTGCCTTAGAGTTATTAAATTTTGTTGTAATGTATGTCTTGTCCATTTTTTTGTGAATATGGTTTTGTTTTGAACCAAGTTTCCGAAGTAGCTTGTCAAACCTATAATCCTTTAATTGTCTGGAGATTGTATCTGAGATGATTGTCTTAAACCTTTAATTGCACCCATTGTTTATGCTTGTTTGGGAAGGTTTCTTATCTTCCTGGTGTGTCGGATTCTAGGTACTAATCCCTTTTGTAATCCCTATCTGTCAGTTATACGAACTTTCTTGTATTGTTTTTTCTCGTATTTTTGTCAGTATCTCTCAGTTAAAGGGCTTCTAAAGCCAGAAAGATCTTGCAGACTCCTTCGTTTATTTTTCCTTCATGGCATTTATCTTTATTTTATGGATTTATCACGTTCCTTACTTTCGTGATTCAGTTATACACACACACACACTACATATATATATATATATATATATATATATATATATATATATATATATATATATATACATATATATATATATATATATATATATATATATATATATATATATATATATATATATATATATATATTATATATATATATGCATGTGTGTGTGTGTGTACGTGTATACTGATTAAATACGGGGCATTATAACGAAATAGTTAAATGAACGATTTGAAATTGGCAACAAGCAGCACTTAAAGGCATTAAGCATTACATAAATTATATATCACTTTAGTTACAAAGTCTACGGGCTACACCTGCCTTATTTGTGGGGGGATTGATGGGGAACAGGAGGGGGTAGAGTAGGGGATGGGGGAAGGGGTGGGAAGGTGAGGAATAATGGGGAGGGAATGGGTATGGGGAAGGGGAAGAGGGATGGAGGAGGAGGAGGTAGTGGGATCGTATGGGAGGGGAAAGGTGAGAGGAGATGAGGAGGGAGGGGAGGAAGGAAAAGGGATCTAGGAGAGGTCTAACACAGCTAAACTGCACAAATTGCTTGGGCTTATACTCTTGTTTAAAGTAGGGTAAATATATATATATATATATATATATATATATATATATATATATATATATATATATATATATATATATTTTCTTTGCGTGTAATCAAAGAAAAAAAAGGGTATAAATAACTTGAGTATATATAACCTCTCACTAACCTTATATAAAATGCACTAAATCGTAGTACGTGGGAGTATGAGTGGCAGGTCCTGTCTTCTTCAATGCTTCGACTTCTTTCCAGTTACGGTTAGTTACCCTGAAGCTGTTATTAATCTTATTTCATAACTGATCTGTAGTGGCTGACTCATCTGTTTTCTTTAACTTTTCATTAGAATTATGCTAAGCTTCTGAAGATTATCGCTGGATAAACCGCAACACATCACAATCTGGAGGTATCGAAAATGAATCAGTGGCCTGAACCAGGCGTTACAAGGTTTCTGGTTAAATCGTCCCTTCACCAAGCTCCTGCCACTTTTGGCTGCAACGTATTCAGAGAAATGTGCGATATCGACGATCGTTGCAATCAATAGACAAAGATTGCAACGATCGTGATATCGTACATTTCTCTGCTGCCTTGCAGTCTTCCTTTTTAGTAAAAGGCTAGGCCTACTGCCAATAACTGTGGAAACTGCTGCCTTGCACAGTCTTATTTTTTTCGTAAAAGGCTAGGCCTACTGGCAATATCTGTGGAAATTGCTGCCTTGCAGTCTTATTTTTTAGTTAAAGGCTAGGTCTACTGCCAGTAACTGTGGAAACTGATGCCAATTGCAGTCTTACTTTTTAGTTAAAAGTTAGGCCTACTGCCAATAACTGTGGAAATTGCTGCCTTGCAGTCTTACTTTTTAGTAAAAGGCTAAGCCTACTGCCAATAACCGTGGAAACTGCTGCCTTGGAGGTGGACTTTTCAGTCAAAAGCGAGGCCCAGCGCCAATAACTGTGGTTGCTGACAAGGGCTTGCGGTCGTAAAAATCTCTTTGCTAAACAATAAACCATTCCTGATGTTATCGGAAGGCAGTGGACAAGGCTCATCCGGCAACCGACCCCTTAATGTAAGGAAAACGGTGGGAAAGAAGATTGTTAATGTTTCAGCGATGAGGGTAAATTTCCCTGGCAAGATTAATGAATTTCATAGGCCTAGAACTTCGTAACTCTTAGGCAAGATATTAGGAGAAGAGGTTTTGTAGACAACTTTATTTTGACCAGAGAAACAGGAAATGTTTTGAATTGAATATAGAATGTAGGCCAAAGGCCAAGCACTAGGACCTATGAGATCATTCAGCGCTGAAAAGGAAATGGACAGTAAAGAGGTTTGAAAGTTTTACCAGGAGGAAAACCTCGTTGCTACGCTATGAATCAACTCTTAGGAGAGAGTACAGAGTAAAGATGGAAGAGAATATGAAAGGAGGTACAGTCAAAAGCGAAAGGGGTTGCAGCTCATGCCCGAAGGTACGCTGAAATAGAACCTGAAATAATACCTACCACCGCATGAGGTGTATTGACGGCACAAGCCCCCCGTAATTACCTGTGACACGACATAGGCCTAGTGTTTAAACATGTGGACTCTACTACTTTCATTTTATAAATAATCACTGGCATCAGTTTACCCATTAGAACTTATTACCTTACCTTGTCTGTGTCGTACTTTATACATTGTGAATGACCGTTCACTTTGCAAGAAACAATTTCGAATGCAAAGAAGAAAAATACTTGAATGTAGCCATCAAAGTGGAGGCATAGGCTATGAGGTCTTACGGTGCTCTTGAGAGGTGGAAGTTTCTCGGTCCTGTAAAAAGACATAATTTAGTCTCAAAAGAAACAGGAGAGTTGGCTCGTATATCTCATCATATACTGGACATGGTTTCTCTAAACTATTAAGTTTCTAAACTCCTTTATGACTTGTAGAGTGTAATTATCGTCTTACCATCCTCTGTGTCGTCTGTTGAGAATCGTCTCTTTATTTTTTATCCATGTATGATAGTCTTCCTGCTCTTTTTTTTTCCTATAGCTGTACGGTTGGGAAGCTCCGGTAGGTAGAGATTTGGATTCAACTATGTATTATGTTTCTTTTAGAATGCGTGGTAACCAGCAAACAACTTATGTACTTTGAGGCTGAGTTGATACTGAGCTCCAGCAGAGCAGCCGAGAGGCTGCCTAGCGCAAGCACAATGCGTCGCTAAGAAGCCTCACGATCATTCGGAACGCCATTACTTCTGTCATTTTCTTTCTGATTGACCTTGTGCACAGCGGAATGATGGAATGTCAGTTACGAAAACCGTGAATGACGAATTTCAAAATATATAAATATATGCCATCCACGCGCATCATTTTTGTCGGCGGAGCTTATGGAGTGAGTGAAAATCTGATTGGCTGTTGTCTTGAATACCAATCGTGACGTGTTCTCATGTTCCCTCCATGGAGTGTGCTTCATCGCCGAGAGAGCATCGCTTGCTGAAAATAGCGACAGCAAGACTTTATTGCATCATTATTGCTATGTATAAAAATAGTGGTTTACCCATCGTTTGCGGTAACTTGTTTTTTAAAGAAAATGCCGTCATTATGGCAACAATTGCCTTCTCCCTACCATATCGACTCCGAGTGCACACTGCACACCAGCCAACGTGCGTTGTCACCACTGGAGATGACTGATGACAGGAATAACATTCTGCAATGATCGCGTGTTCTCAGGAATAACATTCTTTAGAATTATATTGTCCGTCCTGTGATTCTCAGGAATGAGTCAAGTATTGTCCGTTCTGTGAATGACATTCAAGAATGAATCTTTGAACATCGCTTAAATTTTGGGTTTTTTAGCGCCCAATTTTATAAGAAGCTTCCAACTGCACCCAAACCGATGAATTTTTTGGCGCAATGCTGACTTTTGTTAAAACAGTTGATTGTCTGGACGGACCTAGATTCAGCTTTATCAAAGTTATAGGCGTATTGCCAATAAATACGGAAATAGACTTTTGAAGAGGAGGTGATACTGCCAATGTTACTTTAGTCGATTCATTTAAGGTAGATTCTTGCGCCTACGAGACGTTTGTTTGGCGGCCTCTGATTGGCTGGTACCGGGAGGTAGGCCGCTCGCTCAGTCTCATCATTTTCTACTGTGGCTTAGAAAACTAGCAATATTATGTTTATATTTCTCCAATCAACTCACGCTTTGCTCAAGATAGGAAAAATTTGGTCATACCATAGGATTCGGTGTTAATTGTACAACTAAGTCATCTTTTCCTGAAATCAATAAGATAAAACACAAAGGAATTACAACGAGTAAATGTGAAAAGAGAAGCATTCAATTTTTTATATCTGTTTTTATTTATCATCGAATTTTACATCATTAACGCGATTAAGATAAAATAAAACTTGTGTTTTCATGCAACAAATTCACCCTGAATACGCTGGTGCTTTCAGATTTTGGATGCGTGTAAAATGTGAGGAGAAAGTGGAGAATATGTCTTATTATGTTGCACCAGTAAATGATTCAAGTTTGACTGTATTGCTGAGAGAATAAGATCTGCAAGGCGTCGTCGTTGCGTTTGTCGTCTCAGCCAGAGATTTGAGTTGCCAATTAGCGATATAAAAGGTTGCAGTTTCGACAATATTTACGATGTTGTATTATTACATTTTCTGAAAATAAATACACAGAATTTCCATTATAACTGTCGAACATTTTAAATCCAATATCATATAGTATGTCTGGGCATATCTGATAAGGAAAAAAATAATAATAATCAGATGGATGCATCTGGTATTGTTAGCTCAGACCCATGCGGGCCCAATCCAGCAAAGAAGTTGAGCTCTGTGGAAAGACGACTTCACACTCTTCAACTCAGCCTAAACTTTAATCAGGTTGTTTCAAGACATTGTTTCTAATTTTATTTTATGAATATATTTTCAAATGAAAGAGACATCAGAGACTTATTTGAGTGATATGAAAGAATAATCTCAGTGAAATAATAAACAACAAATAATTAAGAAAGATTTACTTCCTATCAGGCTGAGTCAAGTACGGCTGCAAAATAATAAGACATATTCTTTATTTTCTCTTCACATATTACACGCATCCAGAATCTGAAAGCATCAGCGTATTCAGGGTGATTTTATTGTATGAAAATACAAGTTTTAATTAATTTTTATCGTATGGCTTATTAAAAATCCGATGATAAATAAAAACAGGTGTAAAGATTGAAATTTTTACTCTTCACTTTTACTCGTTGTAATTCCTTTGTGTTTTATCTAATTGGTTTCAGGAAAAGATTATTTAGTTGTACAATTAATATCGAATCCTTTGCTATGACCAAAACTTTATTATCTTTTGGAAAACGTGAGATAAATGAAGAAATATAAACATACTGCATGTTTTCTAAGTCACAGACGAAAACATGACACAATGAGCGATCGGCCTACCTCCCGGTACCAGCCAATCAGAGGCCGCCAAACAAACGTCTCGTAGGCGCAAGAATCTACCTTAAATGAATCGACTATAGTATATATATATATATATATAATGAACCAAGGTGCAGATCTTATATACGTGTATATATATATATATATATATATATATATATATATATATATATATATATATATATATATATATATATATATATAGCATGTATGTATGTATGTATGTGTGTGTGTGTGTGCAAACAGATTGAGAAGGTGAAAGTAGTATTAACTGGAAACATTGCATACCAATTTTCGAAAATCTACAACCGCGTATCAGATCATCATTTCCGTTGAATACAATTTCTCATAACGTAACTTTGAAACCAGAGTGAATTGTTGTCGCCACGGTTATCTCAAAATTGTTTATTGCAAAATAGATGGGGTAGGATTAAGTTCACTTTTATTGTAATTTTTTCTCTATCTCTCTTTTTGCGTTTTCTGTGGTTTGCTGATAACAATAACGAAAGGACCATAGTCGGCGAAAATAAAACAAGTAAAAAATGCGCCGAAGTGTCTTCGGCGTAATCTTGTTTTCTGTACAGCGAATAATATAGCATGAAATTCAGCCAGGGCCTATGAAACTTTTAGCAATGGCTTGGTGGTGGCCTGTGTTATTGGCATCAATGGTGGTGCCAGACGCACGTTCATGGCTAACTTTAAACTTGAATAATATAGAAGCTACTGAGGCCTGATGGCTGCATTGGAGGGTGGATGACCAACATACCAATTTGCAGCCCTCTACCCTAATAGGCTAGTCAATAGGGGATTGAATAAGGAAAAATTTCATGGAAAACTGGAACAAGCTTCATTATCTTTGTAATAGGGTATCTAATAACGCATAAACTTTGCACCCCTCTACCGTCCTGGATTTGGTCACCATCTTGGAAAAATAGTGTTTTGCAAATATCTCGCTTGGGACTCACTTTATCAGAAAATATGTCAATACATAAAATAATCTACAGAAAATTTCCTATAATTACTCATCCACGCATGTTTTTGATATAATGCACCGTTTTCGTGCCAAGCCTACGAAAATGTTTGCGACTTGTTTTGCCTACCCCCAATCTCCAAAATTTGTCTCAAGGGTATCCTTCCTCTTTTTTGTTTCTGGCTTAGGACAGACACTGAATGCTCACTAGCAAAGTTACCACCCTTGCACCCAACCAACCACCCGAATTATGAAGTTATCAGCTTAAACAATTGATTTCCAGGATAGCATTGGTTTTCTCGTAATGGGTAGTATAGCGAACTGCATTGTTCTTCATAGGAAAGTAATGACAAGCAGTTTAGTTCTTTTGTAGAATGGTTGTAAGATAAGATAACAGCTTGGCATGTATCCATCTATCTATCTCTTGCCTGACACCTTCATCCCTTGCGGGGTGGCCATGAACCAACCTCCCCAGGGAGGTTTGTTTACTTTCTTTTTAACTGTATTTGCTTTTCATTTGGATTGGGTCTCTGGCCCTCCTATAATATATTCTGATTATTCTATTCCGTGAGTTTCTTCACCTTCTGACATCAAGGAGTTTTCTAATGCGGCATCAAGGGGATCGTCACAGTCCTCTTCATCATCAATTGCGTCAGAATTTGAACAGGACAACCCCTTGCAAGAAACACATATCACAGAACATTTTAATCCTGCCTTTCTACAGCTGCAGGTGGCAGTCATGCAACCTTTAGCGCATTTGCATAGACAATGTTGAGCAGGTCTGGTGAAGCTGGGTCTTTATCTGTAGTGACTGGAACCAATCCTTTTGTAGTTGCATTCCAACCCCAATTTGTTGGAGACAAGTCATTTCCCAACCACTTCTGCACTTGGTGATATGTACGTAAGGAATGAAATCGAGCAGCTGCATCTGTAGGAGGCAGAGAAGCCAAAGTGAATTTACTTTTAATGAGTGACTGAGCATAGCACAGATATCTCAAATCAGAAATGGATTCCCATTCATTATGCCCATATAAGTGAATAATGAAATTCTTTCCTGCTTCAGCAATCTTTGCAGATTCAGCAGATGGTTTTTTAAAGACAGCAACAAGATCTTTTAGTTCTTCATGTTTTGTCAGAAGAGAATGTTGTCCTTGATGACTGTTCCAAATTTCATGGAGGTTGGTGTGTACAGCTTGCTTTCTGTATTTCCTCTGCCTGGTTTTAAGATGTATATATTTGTCCTTGATCCAACCAAGGTTGTAAGGATGAATCTGTCTGCATCTTCAGTAGTCTGTTTTACTGTATAACCCTCATTGATCAGTCTAGTTGTGAGCATTGTGATAAGTCGGCTCTTATTTCTCTCATTTGAAAGAAACCTGGTTTGACTTGTTGTTACGGGCATTGTTTCATCACGCATTGTATCTGTGGTGGAACAAATTATTCGCCGAGCACGCTCAGCACATTTTGTACTTTTGTCTGCTAGATTTTCTGGATATCCATCAAATATAACAATGACATTTCTCTTGTAGTGGTTCTTTACATATTCAGTGTACCTCTTTAGAATGGCTGAAATCATCTATCATAAATCCTCAATCAATAACAAAAACCGCATCTCCAACAATTCTTGTCACTAAGAAGTGCAAATAGTTCATACATCATAGATTTCTTGGTTTTGCACATTCCTATTTCATCGAAAATGGACAAGGGATATGGAGCTAGTTCATACTTAAAGTTAAGTTTGAATAGTTCATGTGAGTTCCTGGTGAATGAAATTTTTCTAAATAGCATCTCAGGTTCAACTGGACATGCAACATTTCCTATTTTTACTCCTATCATGGCAGCTCTTATGGGTTTGACTCTATTCCTCCGTGCAAACTAGACTTTTGCAAAGTTACTGCCAACAATATTTGACATTGAAACTACTCCAGCATCATAAGCATTATGAGGATTTGTTTCTGTATCTCCCGTTACTCCTGTGCTTATCGACATAATGCCATCAAAATCTGGAAATGATGGTTGGGATAAGAACCAACCTACAAAGTGCTGAACATCTTCATTATCTCTTGAAATGCGAGCCTTATTGGCATCATATGCTGCTCTCCTGTATTGAAAGCATCACAATACTCCTCAATTATCTCTGCGGTCAGAATAGCGTGTGAAAATGCTGTGCACTTCTAATCCCATTTACTTTTATTACCTATCTTGTTCTTCAGTACAACGGACAGACAAATAGTCATCTCAATAGTTTTCTTTTACAGAAAACTGACCGGAATTAATCTTTTTTTAACTACTAAGATTTGAGAAAGGGGTACTTTAGTCCTTGATATTATTTTGTCAAAGGATGTTAACATATCATCCCAAATTCTGAGAAATTGTAAAGCACACCGTTTTAGGACTAAAATGTAGGTAAAACTTGGTAGGTATTTCTCAATATAAATGTAGGTGCATTTGGCCTGACCGCACGAGACTTAATTTTCAAGTGTATTAACATGCTACTGGCGATACTGTATGTTATTGATTCAGACGTCCAAATTTTAACCCATTCCTTTTCAAAATGTGCAATGAATAATATATAATAATGATAATTTATTAAGGAACGGAAACCTAATAAATGTTGCTGTAAAAAAAAAAAAAAAAAATATATATATATATATATATATATATATATATATATATATATATAATATATGTGTGTGTGTGTGTGTGTGTGTGTGTGTGTGTGTGTGTGGGTGTGTGTGTGTGTGTGTTTGTGTGATGGTAATTGATTCATAGCAAAGGAAGTTAAAGGAACGGAAAACGCATTTTCGAGAAGTTTCGGCAGCAGGAGGCATAGCGCATGTTGTTGGAGGTGCCTGTTCGCATGATGGTTCTAGAATCGGCAGGAGTGTTGTAGCACTCGTCAGGCCCCGAAGTGTCGGGAGAAACGCAGCGAAATATGATGCAATACCTCGTCTAGATTCTTCGGAGAAGTTCCGGTAATCTAGGGAGTCTGTGACGCTCGCCGTAGGCCCAGCCCCCAGGATGCCATATAAATACGGCGGACGAAATAGGAAAAAACAGAGATCGTCAGAGAGAGATTATCATCAGTTAGTCACAGAGAGATATCCTCAGTAAGAGCCACAGATCAGATTATCTGTGAGAGATCAGCAGCAGCAGAGATCATCCAAGAGAGATAAGAGAAAAAAGGAACCGACGAAGGAAGCAGAGGAAAAGTTGCTCGGAGAGGTTGGTTGGATTCTGGTTTAGTCGTCTTCAGGAGTGGACAACCGAGCTATCTCGATGTTGAGCAGATTTCAGAGAAGAAAATGTCACAGAGGTTTTGGGGAGTTCCTGCCTTTCAAGTATCGAAAGTAGACATTATTTTCTGCAATACGGAGTCAAGCGGACGTCTGCAATCGCCGTTCTCCTTTTGTGAAGCCATCGCTTTGAGTCGCAAAACTAACTAGCAAGTATTGGAATTACCTTGCTGTTCCCCCAGTTCATGCAGTGTAAGATTCTATTTTTTTTATGTAAATAGGAGATACCATTCTGCATTTACCTTTGTTAGTAAGCTTGTAAATAATCCTTTGTTGTGTTAGCATTTCTTTCTATATTCGTAAGCCCAGTTTCAACTGTTGCTTCAATTTAAGCACTGAAAATAATTTTGGGAGTTGGAACTTTTCAACCAGTGTTGATCAATAATAATAATAATAATAATAATAATAATAATAATAATTGAATAATATAATAATAATAATAATAATAATTTAATAATAATTATTATTACTATTACTATTATTATTATTATATTATTATTATTATTATTATTATTATTATTATTATTATTATTATTATTATTAATGGCACTGCTACTACTAGTAGTAGTAGGCATCGTAAAAACAATTTCTCCGAGAAAAATTTAAAGTGAAAATTGGCGCAATCTGATATTTTCTTTTTCAAGGTTTGCAGGAAGGTGATTACGAAAGTCCTGGACAATACCAGAGGTTTATAATCCTATAAAGGCGCAGTTTATAGACAATCTGATAAGACGATAATAGTAAGGATAATACTGAACATTTATTCTGAGAACAGCTGCCTGCCAAGGTCGAAATTATTTTCCTTGCCATTTTCCTACTTTGATCCTCCGCTTTTTATAAACTTTGCATAAGACACAGAGGCGGCATTTCTTTGTAAACTAAATCTGCTAATTGTTTGCACTGACCCCGATATTTTAATCAACAATGTAACATAGTAACAAAAATTATTTTCACGTGTCTTTCCCCTGCTCTTCTCTCTCTCCTTCGTCTCCCCTCCGTCTCTCTCTCTCTCTCTCTCAATCTCTCTCTCTCTCTCATCTCTCTCTTCTCTCTCTCTCTCTCTCTCTCTATATATATATATATATATATATATATATATATAAATATATATATACATATATATATATACATACATATACATATACATATATATATATAATATATATATATATATATGATATATATATATATATATATAAGGTATACATATATAGAGTGAGAGACTGTCACTTCATTTTCTTCCAGCGCCGATAGAGTTAGGTACTAAACATTCTAATATTAATTATCTTTATTATTATGATTATTTTTAAAAGTTTTTTAAAGTTTTCGATATTAGGTTCCAATATGTTTTAATGTTTGTTTAGTGGTTTTTTTTTTCTTTTTTTTTTAGTGTTAGTTCCATGTTCTATGCTTTTGTAAGATTTAAACTTAGTTTCAATTTTTATTATTTTCCATTCTTTGTACCTTTACAGCCCTTAAGATAAGACATGTTGCTTCGAAAATTTGGCCAAATAAAGTTATAGGATGCTACGATGGTTGTTTGCTGTTTTGTTCCTGGTGAATCTGCAGCGTTCTAGATGCCCTTATCTTCCCAGTATATATATATATATATATATATATATATATATATATATATATATATATATATATATATATATGTGTGTGTGTGTGTGTGTGTGTGTGTGTGTGTGTGTGTGTGTGTATAAATGTATGATATATATATATATATATATATATATATATATATATATATATATATATATATATATATATATAGATATATATATATATATATATATATATATATATATATATATATATATATATATATATATATATATATATATATATATATATATATATATATATACATATATAAAACCTATCCGTTGACACCTATTACCAGCAAAGGTATTTAACATTTTGGTATGCGTTAAACCTGAGCATTAAGGCAAACTGGTTTCACTCAACCCCCCCCCCCCCATCTCTCTCTCTCACTTTCAACGCAATCACTGGCATAGCCTTCTCTCTCTCTCTCTCTCTCTCTCTCTCTCTCTCTCTCTCCATTCCATCATGTCATCAAATTAGAGTTGGAGTTACAAAAAAATATAATTTTTATTCAAAGTAAAGTACTAGTTGAATAACTCAAATTCTTACAGGATCAACAATTGAAATATAATAGTTCAAGTCTCACAGACAAACTACTCCAATAACCCCCCAGTATTTAAATGTCTCAATCAGTAATTAGCCACACCAATTATCTCTTCTCCAAAATACAGTCCCCTCACTAGGACACTCGGTCCCCTCACTAGAACCGCCTGTTTAAAAGACAGGAGAACACACTATTGAGCACACACACAATTGTAAAGACAAAGTCAATAAAATGGAACATCTTTACAAGATATCAAACAAGCCATCCCTTTTGCTGAAGAATGATAACAATTACCCATTACAGCCTGGGAAAAATCACACACTCTGTTCAAGGAAACTCTTTTGCACATGCCCACCCTCGTGGCTCTGCCTTTCTCGCACAGACCTCTCCGTAAGTCTTCCATAGTTTTGGCTAAAGGTGCCATTATGAACGGAAGAGGCGCACACGTACACACAAACTCACACTCTTCAGTAACGCCTCAATAAACTGGTCATAGCCAGTTTTCAAAGGCACCTTGAACAAGCCCTCGTGAACTCACATAACTACAGAACGAACGTTGAACCGCTTAAATAGGCATCTTCGTATCACACCATCCCAGAAATGATTTATCAGCTTTCTCAGGTCATCGCTTCGGACTCTGTCTCTATGGGAAGGTAAAAGCAATGAATCTTTGCATTCTAAAAAGTCACAGCACATCACAATGGCATATTATTGTATTATTAATTATAGCCCTCTTTCATCTAACATATATATATATATGTGTATATATATATATATATATATATATATATGTATATATAATATATGTATATATATATATATATGAATATCTATATATATATATATATATATATATATATATATATATATATATATATATATATATATATATATATATATATACTATATATATATATATATATATATATATATTAAAGAGAGAGAGAGAGAGAGAGAGAGAGAGAGAGAGAGAGAGAGAGAGAGAGTGTGTGTGGGCTTCTATCTTTTGCAATTTTAAGTGGAACATTTTCTATGTATCTACATGCATCGACAATTGCCTTATGCATCGAAAAACCTTATTCTCATGGTGAACACATAAACCCTCCATATTTACACACACACACACACACACACACACACACACACACACATATATATATATATATATATGATATATATATAATATATTTATATATATATTATATATATATATATATGTATCATATCTATCTATATATATATATATATATATATATATATATATATATATATAGTATATATATATATATAATATATATATATATATTATATATATATATATATATATATATATATACTATATATATCTATATATGTATCTATCTATCTATATATATATATATATATATATATATATTATATATATATAATATATATATATATATATATAATATATATATATAAATATATATATATATATATATATATATATATATATATATATAATATATCAGAAGATATATTATTTTGTAAACTGATAAAGAGAAGATTTTGAATGAACTCTTCCAAATTACGTATCAGATTTAGCTTTATGCGGCCATGGTACAGTGAAGACAATTTGGATTTTCTTTGGCAAAGTATACTTTCTTCCAATTTGGCTCAACCTGATCTGTTGTTTCTGAAGAGAAAGTTGCAATTGGGGAATTTTTAAGACATACGTACATACATTTATGCATTTAAAATAATTAAATTAAAAAAAAAAACTCTCTGGCTTCCAGCTCAGGTGAGAGCAGAAAACGCAAATCTTGAAAGATTTCGCGAAAAGGGCAAATGAACATTCGATATAGCGTGCAGACAGAGCTCTCGTGTCTAAAAAGAGAATATGATTTGTGACACCTTCATTTCGTCTCTGTGGCGAAGATATGAGGTATAAATATGGACTTGGGATAACGTGTTGCTCAGTCTTGCAACAATTTAGCAGCCAATGTCTCTTAAAATCTTTATTTTTTCACATTATTACAGAAAAAGGTAATTTCATATTCATTTTTCTTGTTCTTCGGTGAATACATAAAACAGTCTAAATAGAAAAAGTTGAGGTCAGTCAGCAAACAGGGGATGAGACTTTCAAGGTAATTTAATCTGCAATTCGTGTGTGTGTGTGTGTGTGTGTGTGTGTGTGTGTGTGTGTGCGTGTGTTTTATATATTATTTCATTATTTGGAAGCCAGGAAATATCAACCTATGTATAGATATATATTATATATATATATATATATATATATATATATATATATATACTATATACATATATATATATATATATATATATATATATATATATATATATATATATATGTATATATATATATATATAGATATATATATAATATATATATAGATATATATATATATATATGTATATAGATATATATATATATATATATATATATATATATATATATATATATATATATATATATATGTATATAGTATATATATATATATATATATATATATATATATAATATATATATATATATATATAATAGATATATATATATATATATATATATAATTACAAACATACACACATTAAAATACAGTGGTCGACGTGTATCATGAGGTCGAGATCCTGAATAAAGTTTATTCAGAGTCGAATGTACTATATCTTTGCCTTTTTTGTTTATGAAATTAGAAGGTTCATCCGCTCAAAACCTTCATTATTATTATTATTATTATTATTTTTTTTTTACTGAATGTTTGTAGTTATGTGGGAGCTTGAGCGCTTTGAAGACTTGGTCAAAGGAGTTTGTAGACTTAAATAAACAATAATGTTGTTATGATCTTTCATCCAAAATACATTCCATTATTATCTGCAAAAAGAATTATGAGGAGATTTGCCCACACAAACGTATTTGCATCTGCGTCACTGACGAAGACCGAATTTATCCCGGGGGCAGATTATTAATAAAAACTCTGACTATATATAGTCTAATTGACAAAAGGGATTCATATGATGTTGGCTTTAATATTTGCATTCGGATCGCGCGAAAGATCAATTTCAGACTAGTTATTAACCTAAAGAGCCAGGCAAAATTAATGAGAATTTCTTTTGTGCTTATAACCTGCATTATAGCTGATATCATATGCTTCTGTAAAATAATGGCAGAACCTTATTTTGCTCATTTTGACAAGCGGATAATTGGTAAAAAATAATTTGCACATGACTGGTGATATTACCCATTTTCTTGCATTCTAGTATAACAGAGTGGCATTTATTGAGCAATTATTGCATTTGTACATAGGTTTTGTTCTCTCCAACAACTTTGCTC
>NC_061089.1:78718198-78743198 GCF_015104395.2 Macrobrachium nipponense
CCAACAACTTTGCTCACTTCTTAGGTGCGCATTTTTGATCAGAGGATCATAAGCACTGTCCTAATCCCTTAAATATTTAAGTAAGCTAGTCTCGTCCCATCTGTATATGCACAAGAGTAATGAATAAATTAAACGTTTCTTTCGTTATTCAGCTTTTAGGAATCGGGATATGGTACATACCTGGAAGCTTTATTCTTGCTAGGACGTTTACGTCTTAAAAGTTGTGATTGAACTCCACGAACCAATTTGAATGGAAGAGAAACATTTTTGCTCGGCTTAGATTGAGCTGTATTGCTCTCGTGCTGTAAAAAATAAAAAAAAATGCGATCTGGGAAAAATTTGATTGGTTCCCGTGAAAGAAAGAAACTAAGACATATCTGTATAAGGTTCCAAAATCTAAATTTTGATATAGAGAAGCAGAGGAATTTTAAACATTTGGTTGCGTTCCCATATGAAATGTACGATATCTCTCATCTTTTTCCTTATTTGAAAGCGTATTGCTTTACAGAGCATTTGTTTAAGTGTGTAATAAATGTCCCGCGATAGTTGACTTTGCTTAAATAAATGCTAAATCTTTTTTAAATAAGACCTCAGGTTATGTATTGGAGGATGAATATCGACTATAGTATGAAAATCTCACATGAATTCATACTTCATTGCTGATGTACAATAGTTCTTCCAACAAAGAACAAAATATAAAACTTATAACGTAAAAGTGGAAACCGCCCATAGGATTCGTATTTACTAGTGTTAATTGTGTAACATATCCAGGATTTGAAAGTAGATAATGCAACGGGAATTCAGTGGCGTGGTCGGTTTGGCCGCGAGTTCAATTCTTGGGCATGCCATTGAGGGGTCAGAGATGTGTATTTCTGGTGATAGAAGTCACGTAAAGCCGTTGGTCCCGTTGCTGAATAACCACTGGTTCCATGCAACGTAAAAGCACCAAACAAACAAACAATATAATGATAATGACCACAGTGACTCAGTTGTAACGATGTTTGTTTGAGTAAAGTCTCTTCATTAATGCTTTTGCAGATAATCATGGAATATATTTTGGATGAAAGAGCATAAAAATATTCTGTTTAATTACGTCTACAAACTCACGTAATGATTAATAAGGGAAACATTTCCTTTGACTTAGTCTTCAAATTCTGAAGCTCCAACATAAATACAAATATTCAATGGAAAAAAAAACTAATGAAGGTTTGAGCTGTAATATCTGTTCAGCGAATAGAAGCTTCTAATTTCGTAAACAATAAGGTAAAGATATAGCAGTTTCGCCTCTGAAAAAGCTTTGGTCAGGACCTCGACCATAAGGTTCAACGACCATTGTAATTTAATGTATGTATGTATGTATATGTATATATATGCGTGTGTGTGTTATATATACATATCTGTGTGTGAGTGTGTGTGTGTGCGTGTGTGTGTATGTGCGGCATTCCTCAAGAAAATTGACATTTGCTAAATGACAATCAAGCGAATAATATTCTTATCCATTGGCATCTGAGATCAGTACTCCATTTACAAATCTTGTTTATATAGGCCCAAGCAAATTACCTCCCTTAAACCCGGTAAATTATATATTTGAAAACAGATGGGTCGTGTTTATAAATTCTTTGACTGATATTCAACTTCTTAGGAAAATTCTCTTTCATAAAATTAGATTTGAAGTTTCCTTGTAGTATATAAACGGAATAACCTACCGTTTTAACCACTGTACAATTAATTGCTCGTTTGTTCTTACTCACGAGAACGAAAATTACACTTTGGATGTCTTATAAATGTGTTATGTTGTTATTCGTCGATGACTTTATAGATTAATCAATTTGAAATAACTTAAAAAACTCACGTGGGATTTAATGTAAACACACCCTTTAGTATAGTCGGGAGAGTTCCTTATATGTGTTTCTTTCAATGTTTTATTGTTTTTGAATGCTACACTGACTCCAAAGATCTTAAGGAATGTCCTTGAAATCATCATTATGTGTTAAAACTAATTGTGGTGTTTGTGTAGTAAGTTTCAGGGTCATTATCATAAAATGTCCCTTCTCAATGCAATGTCTGAGACAGACTCAGGATCTTGTAATTTCGTGTCTGTTTTCTTGACTGTAACTATTTTTTACAGGATCGAGGAAAATGTAGACGGTGCTGTTGCGAATGTCATTATGTAAACTGAATTAAAACGCTGAAGAAAGAAGAAAAACTTAAAAGGAAAAAATAGTGTATACAATATTGAATTCAATAAATGTATATTAGAGAAGATTTATTACTTTAAAATAAAAGTGAAATTGATCTAAAAAGGTTACGGTTTATTTCATTATTCAAAATAAAATGAAAAACCAAATCAAATTAAGGATTCTTAACGACTAAACGGAAAATCATTTCTAATGTTGATATCGCACAAGTAATTCTTGATCAGTGAAAGGGAAAATTCGAGGCAGCTTTCTGTTGAGAAAACTTGTAAAAAGGGATGAAGACTAAATATAATATGTGTCATTTAAAGTATGGCCTACGTGCGTGCACAAAAACATAACAACGATGAATGTTAATTTAAAAAGAAGTCTCTCAAAGCAATATCCTTAAACATTTCGTTGAAACAAATACCAATAAGTGTCCTGTGAAACTTATATAGTAATCTGATCACAGTGGGGAATTTTGGAAACATTCCAGGCGCCTCAATAAAGATACAATATTCGTTTCAAGTATTTTATCTTTTTCACCTGATCTCCTTTTATTATTTTTCAGCATACACTTTACTTGTTTTTACATAAGATGGGAGGAAAGGGAGAAGCTGCTTAGGACGCGAAATTTTTCGATGAGGCTTTGCAGCGGTAACTGCATTATTACAAGAAGTTCATATAATATCTCTTGCATTATGAATATTAAAATTTTTAGTTAGCTTGGATTATCTAGTGATAAATAAATAAATCATTTCAGAGTAAAGAAGTAAATTTTCATTTAATAAGGGTGAAATTAATCCCGATCATCATTCAAAAATATTTCTAGATTTAAATGACTTCATTCAACAAATCCTAACCAATAGACTGAACATCAAGAGAAAATTTCCCCAGACACTGAGATATGGCAGCTTTAATGTTATGAAATTATGCTTATACCTTAATTAAGCAGATGGGGATCCATAAAAGTGGCAGGAAATGTTATCAGTAAATGCTATCAGTATGAATAGTGACCAAACAAGAGTACATGATACTGTCATCAAAAGAATACCATGCAACAAAAAATATGTTACCTGGAATTCAAAAGAGAGAGAGAGAGAGAGAGAGAGAGAGAGAGAGAGAGAGAGAGAGAGAGAGAGAGAGAAGGGTAGTGGGGATTAAGATTTGACTGTTATACTACTGCCATTTCAACTAGGTTAGATACATCAAGAACGTTTTAGGTAATAAATTAGCTTTCCTATATAAAAATGTCTATTTTTGTACTTAATTTATTTTCGGTGCTTAACTCTACAGATCTTATAATACTTGTGCATTTCATAGATATATAGTGAACAATTTAAATAATGTTGGTGTAAGAATCCTGGGTTTTTAAAACTTATCATGGCAAAAGAATTTTTAGAATTTGGTAAAAGATAAACTTACTTGTACCAGCACATTCATTCTTATTGTAAGATTTTGACAGTTGGTAAAGTTTATTCACAAATGTTTGCTGTTCGATAATAAAGACTACAGTCATCCAAAATATGTATATGTGAGTGAGCTTATATTCTTTGTAGGTTATAGCAGCAAAACATTTATTTATCAAGGCAGGCTTAACATCAATTTACTACTAGTAATATCGTTTTCGGTACTTAATTGTTAATCTGTGCTGTTGCTTAAAGTTTAGTGGCACATAATTCAACCTTATATAACACTAGGTTACATTATTCTCGTAACAATTTCCTATTTTGTGAATTAATAAATTCAAAATATATCGTAGCAGAAATGGAGTTACTTATCTGCAGCATATGATATCATTATCAAAAGCAAATCACTTGTTTAGGAACAATCACATACATTCTCGTTATCTGTGTACGTATATCTGAAGGTTTATTTCAAAGGAAAGATAATAAAAAGATAAAATAATTTAGTAAGCTTAATAAATCAAAATAGACTGAACTTTGGAGAATCAGCTCTAAGTAATATATTTAAATAATTTTAGAATTAGCTTTCTTAGTAATTTTCCTTCTCTCTCTCTCTCTCTCTCTCTCTCTCTCTCTCTCTCTCTCTCTCTCTCTCTCTCTCTCTCTCTCTCTCTGTCCATTCTGAGAGAAAAACTTTAAATAAAAAAAGGGAGTCGTACAATCACTGAAATGGGGCTTCATTAGAATTCAAGACCTTCCAATTTTGACCTAAAAAAATCCTATAAGATTTGTCATAATCCATTATTGACCTCCTAGATTAAGCGATGATTGCCTCTAATTTTCTGCTATGTGGGATAACGACCACTTTTACGTTCCATTTACTCTCTCTCTCTCTCTCTCTCTCTCTCTCTCTCTCTCTCTCTCTCTCTCTCTCTCTCTCTCTTACAATAACATTCATTGACGAAGAGAGATCAGGTCTGTAAGAGGTATCATCTTACTACAGAATTGCATTATCAATAATTAATAATAATAATAATAATAAAAATAATAAAATAATAATAATACTAATAATAACTAATAATAAATAAAAATAAACTAATAATAAAATAATAACTAATAATAATAAATTAATAATAATTAATATGATTATTATTATTTGCCCAAAACTGTTTATTCTGTTTGGTTCCAGTGAATAAAGTTACACACTTCTTTTAACAAGTACGCCAGTCAATGCAAGCATAATATATTCATTTTTTTACAATTAATGATGAAATAGTAAAGTTAATCTTTTCATAAATTCTTATTCATCAAATAAGCTGATATTTAAGTAAACCAGAGTTCACATAATATGTTTATTTAATTTTTGCCAAATAAATAGTTGTGAATACACTAAACTTTTCTTTTTTGACATGATATTTCAAGTTTCGTACAATCATAGTTTCATGCACACATTTTCAAATACAGGGATAATCCTGCATATTTATAACTTATTCTAATCCATGTAAAGGGATTAGTAAAGTTATAAGCAGTTAGTGATTTCTAATGAATATGTAACGAGTAAAATGGCAGGCAACAATTCTAATAATTATTTTTCAATTTTTGTTATTCAAATGCGCAAGTAATCGTTTTGAAAAGGCATATTAGCCATACACTTGCTAAGAAACGTTGAACATAATTAAAATGTATGTACACAGAAAATGAATGAAAGGCAATTAACGACAGATGATCAGCAAAATGACGCGTACACACAAAGATCAACAACACAGATCAGGAAACTAAAGGAAGACAAACATGAAGATGAGGATAAAAAAAGACTTATTCACATTTTATGAAAAGAACGACCAACTTCACTCCCTTCCTAATGCCTTACGGAAAGTGGAGCGACTAACGAGATTTACCACTTCCAGAGATCTTCTTAAGAGCCTATTGAGAAAAGGGAGTCTTATACGATGATAAAGAATGCTCTAGAGAATATGGGATTTCAAGTAAGAAGTTCCACTGAGGGAAAAATTTAACGTTATCAGAATCTTTTGCTTTGGATCAATATTGTAAATCTTTAATGATACAATGCGAGTGGATCTTGTTCGTCCTACCCCGGGTGATAGTAGGGATGACATGACACAACCACCCACCTATCCCCTCCAAACAGGTTTGCCCGTCCCGGATGGGGCGTGGTAGGTAGGGAAACGGGGGTGTAGGGGAGACATCCACCCTCCTTCTGCAAACCTGTTTGTTCACCCTGGGTGGTGGTAGGGTAAATGGGGACTGGGAGGGTAGGGGAGACAACAGCGTCAAGTTCTAGTGCTCATAGCGCATACCAACAAGCTCGTTGAATAATAATTATTAACTATAAACAGTTATCTGCCAGCTAGAGCAGATCATAAATTCTTCAAATATATAGGACACCACATTTACAGCAAATAGAAGAGCTGGCAACTGTTAGAATTGGTATTAAAGTTCTTTCTTTTTCGTCTGGACAAGTAATGAGGAGGTAGTAAAATATATTGAGTGAGGTACAAGCGAAATTGCATGTCAGAGGCTAATAGGTATATTCATCTGTTGTTCTTGATTGAGCTGGCCTTATGCCAGCACGAGCTTTTGCTTATAGAGCAGCCCGTAAATATATTCATTCAAAATTCACAAGGGTCAATGGCTCATGCGAGCTGCAAAGTAGTCCCGTCGTCTCGACAGACTGAAGAAGGGGATTACTTCATAGATGCAAAATGACAGATACATAGACATACAATATTTGATCATAGAATAGGTATACATAGTTGAATACCCGGCAGAATGATGCACGGAATTAAAATAATTCATGAGATGGCAATAACAATGTTGGAGATATTTGCATAAAACATGATCACGAGAATATGTTTCTCTCAGCCGCGTGGCAAAGTGCATGGTCGTTCTCAAGATGTAAGAAGATATTCAAGTATGCAAACATTATTAAGCGGGGATATTACCCATATAATATTAGCTGAGAAATCTTGAAAGTAATTAAAAAACAAATACACAATAGAAAAAGTCAACAAAAACCTAAGCAATGTTTGATAATTAATGACAAATCAGTTGGAGAAATGATCCGAATACACAAAAATAAAAAAAACGCGAATCAGAAAAACTTAAGGAAGACAAACACCAAGATAAGGACAATCGACTTCTTCAGATCTTAGGAAAAGAACGACCATCGTCTCTATCTTCCTAATGCCTTGTGGAAAGTGGAGGAACTGACAAGTTTTAGCACTTTCAGAGATGCTTTTAAGAGCCTATTGAGGAAGGAGAGTCTCGTACGGTAAAAATGAACGCCTTAGAGAATATGGAAGTTCAGCTGAGAAATTCCAGTGAGGGGAAAATTGAATGATATTGCAGTCTCTTGATTTAGTTCACTTTTGAATACTGACCACTAAACTGTTAACCTGAACAGACAGTAAACTGTTCAAACAGATAGGACATTATTAATATAAATAAATAGAGGAGTTATTCATTAACCCAACGAAATAGTATTTTGACATTTTGAACATATACGTACCAAAATTATATAAATCATTCTTGTATTCTGTAATTCTACAGCCTACTTACAGCTATTTTTGATCTTGGTGTATGATATACATAATTTTCACAATATTCTAGCAGATATTATTGCGTGCATCACCTTAAACCGATAATTTAACATTGTTCATTCATATGAAGCAATTGTTCAGTAGCTTACTACTATTGTAAATAAACTTGTATTTTCCACTGAAATCTATAATGGCTATATAGATAATAAAGAATAACTGAGGCAGGATCTATTTGTTTAGAAATATTCATCTTAATTTATATGTGTTTGTAGAAATGGGTTTGCACAGAATTCAGTTATAAGTAAAGGAGATTTACAGGTAGCCCCATGGTAAAGCGAAATTAAATGACAAGGATGATAAATTTACTGAGACTGTGTCTTGTTGAAAGAGGAAATATTCAACGTTGCAGAATTAATGTATCTTGACATACAGTTGTTCTTGACATTTTATACTTCCGAGATTATATGACATTCCCATATGAGTTTGTTTCAGTATATATTGTATGATTCTAGTTTCCTTCCGATTTTATCATTCTGCGAAAGATTAGATTGATATTTTAGGAATGTATTCCAAGTCCGAAAGCTAGTATTTAATTTTCTGTATTTTGTATTTGTATGTTAAAGAAATTTTATTTACCAGAATCAAGGTAGCTGTTTACCAAATAATAATAATAATAATAATAATAATAATAATAATAATAATAATAATAATAATAATAATAATAATAATAATAATAATAATAATAATAATAATAATAATCAAAGGAGCACTAGGCACGATCCCAAGATCCCTGAAAAGGAATCTAGAAAAACTAGAAGCTGAAGTAGCTCCAGGACTCATGCAGAAGCGTGTGATCCTAGAAACGGCGCACATAGTAAGAAAAGTGATGGACTCTTAAGGAGGCAGGATGCAACCCGGAACCCCACACTATAAATACCACCCAGTCGAATTGGAGGACTGTGATAGAGCAAAAAAAAAAAAAAAAAAAAAAATATAATATAATAATAATAATTATTATTGTAATTATTATTATTATAATTATTATAATTATTATTGCAGAAGGAAGTGTAGGGGCATAAAAGACCAACTCCTGATAGACAAAATGGTAATGAAGAACAGTAGGAGAAGGAAAACCAACCTAAGCATGGCATGGATTGACTATAAGAACGCCTTCGACATGATACCACACACATGGCTAATAGAATGCCTGAAAATATATGGGGCAGAGGAAAACACCATCAGCTTCCTCAAAAATACAAGGCGCAACTGGAATACAATACAAGCTCTGGAATAAGACTAGCAGAGGTCAATATCAGGAGAGGGATCTTCCAGGGCGACTCACTGTCCCCACTACTCTTCGCAGTAGCCATGATTCCCATGACAAAAGTGCTGCAGAGGATGGATGCTGGGTACCAACTCAAGAAAAGGGGCAACAGAATTAACCATCTAATGTTCATGGACGACATTAAGCTGTATGGTAAGAGCATCAAGGAAACAGATACCCTAATCCAAACTGTAAGGATTGTATCTGGGGATATCAGGATGGAGTTTGGAATAGAAAAATGTTCCTTAGTTAGCATACAAAAGGGCAAAGTAACATGGACTGAAGGGATAAAGCTACCAGATGGGAGCAACATCAAACACATAGATGAGACGGGATACAAATTCATGGGAATAATGGAAGGAGGGGATATAAAACACCAAGAGATGAAGGACACGATCAGGAAAGAATATATGCAGACTCAAGGCGATACTCAAGTCATAACTCCGCAACATAGACCAGAAAACTAGGAAACATATGACAATACACAAAGCACTACACCCAAGAGCACATACAGACAGACAGGAAGGAGGGAGAGGACTACTAAGTATAGAGGACTGCGTCAACGTCGAGAATAGAGCACTGGGGCAATATCTGAAAACCAGTGAAGGCGAGTGGCTCAAGAGTGCATGGGAAAAAGGACTGATAAAAGTAGACGAAGATCCAGAAATATACAGACAGGAGAATGACAAACAGAACAGAGGACTGGCACAACTAACAAATGCACGGACAATACATGAGACAGACTAAAGAACTAGCCAGTGATGACACGTGGCAATGGCTACAGAGGGGAGAGCTCAAGAAGGAAACTGAAGGAATGATAACAGCGGCACAAGATCAGGCACTAAGAACCAGATATGTTCAAAGAACGATAGATGAAAATAACATTTCTCCTATATGTAGGAAGTGCAATACGAAAAATGAAACCATAAACCACATAGCAAGCGAATGTCCGGCACTTTCAGAGAACCAGTACAAAAGGAGGCATGATTCAGAGGCAAAAGCCCCCCACTGGAGCCTGTCCAAGAAACATTAGCTACCTTGCAGTAATAAGTGGTACGAGCACCAACCTGAAGGAGTGATAGAAAAAGTTCAGGCAAAGATCCTCTGGGACTATGGTATCAGAACAGATAGGGTGATACGTGCATATAGACCAGACGTGGCGTTGATTGACAAAATCAAGAAGAAAACATCACTCATTGATGTCGCAATACCATGGGACACCAGAGTTGAAGAGAAAGAGAGGGAAAAAATGGATAAGTATCAAGACCTGAAAATAGAAATAAGAAGGATATGGGATATGCCAGTGGAAATTGTACCCATAATCATAGGAACACTATTCACGATAACAAGATCCATGAAAAGGAATCTAGAAAAACTAGAGGCTGAAATAGCTCCAGGACTCCTGCAGAAGTGTGTGATCCTAGAAACGGCGCTCATAGTAAGAAGAGTGATGGACTCCTAAGAAGGCAGGATGCAACCCCGAACCCCACACTATAAATACCACCCAGTCGAATCAGAGGACTGTAATAGAGCAAAAAAAAATTATATAATAATAATAATAAGTAAATAAATAAATAAAACAAAATAATATCTTTATTTGTCCAAAAAATAGTGCACCAAGCCTATTAATTCTCAGCTAATCCCACTGTACGGGATAAGGATAAGTTAGGAAGTTCTTTGTTATATATATATAAAAAAAAAACAAGTATTACTGGATAAAATAAATAGTAGCAACTCTTCATCTCTATGAAAACTACGCCGGTAATTACACGAAAAACATGAAAACTCTGGGAGGGCAATAAACTTTCATTGTCTGCCCAAAGTTAGCATAGTTCAAAGAAGCCGTTGACGCACACCGTCATAAAATGAAACATGAATGGACCTTATGGGGCTTTCTTCCTCTCCACGAGATTAAAAATAAACTTTTACCATCACTCGAGACCGTAACCTAATTTCAACAACTTCAAAATACTTTCTATAAGTTGCTTCGTGGCATAGTAAGGGTTTACGCGTTTCTTTCAAAGATAATTTTTCGTTCGGGTATATGAATCATTTACACTCTAAATGCTTTAGATATCTAAATAGTCATACTAATAGTGCTGTTATCTAGACAGAGGATACCAACAAACAGATCACTTATGATGGGACGTCATAATGACAGGTCTCTTAATATAAAGTCTTACTAATATTTGGTTTAAAACATTATTCTTAATAAAAAAAAAACTCCCTTTGATAAATCCACTTTGAAATATCGAAACTTTAAATTCTCTTTGAACAAGATAAAAATAGTCTAATACAGTGATTCCCCTTTGGAGCGTAATTCACTCTCATATATTGAATATTTTTTTCTAAATGACCGAGAAACACGAAAAATATAAAAAAATTTGGCATAACACATATATTTCCAATAATATATTCCAACTCAGTAATTTGCGAAAGTTTATGCTTTGAAAGAGATCTAACAACGTCTCATTCAGGTGCTGAAGAAATACGAATTTCATCCAGT
Organism: Macrobrachium nipponense; assembly: GCF_015104395.2. Classification (NCBI taxonomy): domain Eukaryota; kingdom Metazoa; phylum Arthropoda; class Malacostraca; order Decapoda; family Palaemonidae; genus Macrobrachium; species Macrobrachium nipponense. The sequence continues at coordinate 78,729,172 of NC_061089.1, forward strand.
ATAGGTCAGTGACACTTTTCCAGCGACGAAATTCACTGACGGATTTTGTCATTTTGATATTAACTGTTGCTGAAAGTCGAGCTGTCCAAAAATCACATCAGATTTTAGTTCCTTCACAAAATAATATTTTTTGTGTGATTTATGTATTTACTTATAATGGAGATTAAGGAAGTCTTGCATCTACGAGTGCTGCAAAGTGTTATTCATCAGAACTGGTTTATCCGTAGGAAGAGAATCATCAAAGGCCGGCAGCATTCCTACTTGTAGGAGGATCACCACATAACTGACCACAGCGTTCAATATCTGAAAGAGATTAAGCAAGGAAAATTAGCTGATTTATTTTAATATCATTAATATATTTCCTTGACGAGTCCACTTCATAGAGTAATTTTCTTTCTTGAAATAAGCTAAGCAAAACTTTACTAAGTGAAAACCTTATTAATGAAAATCACCAGTGAACAACAATACACTTATTATTTCACTGCCCATTAAACAATTGATACTTAAATCCGAATCGATTGTTGAGTTATGAAGGATCACAGATTAAATAGCTTACAGGTTATTTGCTGCGAAATATTCGTAAAATTTTTAAAACTCATAATTGTATTCAAAAGCACCCAGTTTCCAGTTACTGAAAGACACTGCACATTCAAAATGAAAATATAATTACCGTAAGGAGAGAGGAATTGCGGAGAAGAAACCAGCCACCCATGTCGAATGATTTCATAGATTCCAAGCGGGTGACTAGACGGTACACCTATTCAAAATAAAGATTCTTTACCTTTTCTACAGTAATATTCTTAGGATTCCCAGATCATCTACCTACAACTGAATCATTTTGATGTAGATTAAAAAAGTTACAAAATATGACAAAATAGGACTCCTGCAAAATATGTTACTACTAATAATTATATTTTTTGAAAATCGCCATCTATACAGTAGCCTTAGCCTCTCTCTTGTTTTTCCAAAACTATCGCTCACTAATTTTTTCTTCCAGCCGTACAGATACCCAAATGGAAACCCTTCTGTAAGTTCCAGGATGTTTTCGAACCCCCAAGAGTGAGAAGGCCGGTAAACAAAATGAATGATTTTGACGCAGAAAATTGCCAAAATAATGGACAGTAGGTTTCAGCTAAAATAAGTCATTTGGAGGGCGTCAAATGATGACAGATCTCTTTCTAACCATAAATGATATAAAAAAAATAGTCTTCATCTCTCTCTCTCTCTCTCTCTCTCTCTCTCTCTCTCTCTCTCTCTCTCTCTCTCTCTCTCCGCACCACTACAATAAACAAAACAAGTACAGGTATTGTATATTCAAGGGAATATGAAAGCTAATTCATTCTTTTTTTATTGTACACTGAGGGAGTGACTAATTAATTAATTAATTAATTAATTACAAAGCAAGCTAAGTATTAGGTTCATACTCCTATAAAAGTTACAGCCAATCGTCATTTACCTTTGCTCTTCTTAAGTCCTCTTCCAAAGTAGATTCGTAGACTTCCGTGATATTCATAACTGCAGTGCCTACCTGAAAATAACCACGTTGTACATACATATATATATATATATATATATATATATATATATATATATATATATATATATATATATATATGAATAACTTGATCACGAAGTATATAAAACGTGATGCTATGTATAAATAAAGGTTTTTTGCCACGAAGGAAAAAATGAAAAAGCGAGATAGTCGAGTACTTTCGGTCCTGTTAGAACAGGACCGAAAAGTACTCGGCTATCTCGCTTTTTCATTTTTTCTTTCGTGGCAAAAAAACTTTATATTCATATATATATATACATACATACTATATATATATATATCATATATATATATATATATATATATATATATATATATATTTATATATTTTATATACATATGAATATGTATATATATATATATATATATATATATATATATATATATATATATATATATATATATATATATATATATATATATATACACACTGTATATATAGGTGTATGTGTTGGCGACCATTATCTAAAACTTAAACATACAGATTTTGGAACACTTTGTATGTAAGTCAAAACAAAGGTAGAATTTATCTATTGTTTAATAAGACATGTCAATTTACTATTCATTTTGGTGTCACTGCTTGGCTCCCTAATAAATATAAAAGAATATCTGAATTTAGTAAGCTAGAGGAAAATATCCGTCACATTGAAATCATCTTGGAATAAGTTCAATCGATTTATTGTACATTAATATTTATGCAGATTGCCATGAATTAGAGACATAATTTCCGTAACCAATGATCATATTTAACAGATAAAGAGCACGGTATAACCAGATACTGTGATATACATAAGTTTCACTTCCTTTCCAGTACATGAAAGGAACATTTCGTTGTTTTATGGTAATACTCGCACATTTCTTTTAAATCTACATGTTACTACAGTTCATGTCAAACGAGAACAGTTTATGTGATTATTTTTATGGACTGGTGTTTGTGGTGGTATTATCACCGCATCGGACACGTGTTCCGTCGGTTTAGCTCTGGAATAGAAACCAATAGTTCTAAACAACAATAATACCTTGTTGTGTGGTACAATCTACAATATTAGTGACCCTTTCATATATCACGGAAATATTCATTTATTGAAATATCTATGCAAAATCAGATATTATAAACTATACATAGGAATTTGTCCAATTCGTTCTACAATCTGTACACAAACATATGCTATATAAACTGCGATAAATTTAGCTGCAGTCTGCCCAAAGGCATTATCAAACAAATAAAAAATGCTTCGGCACAATCGAGTTTCCTGTACAGCCGCTGCAGCGTATAATCAAGGTCACCGAAAACAGATCTATCTTTCGGTGGTCTCGGTATAAAGCTGTATGAGCAGCCGCCCATGTAACTTTCACTACCGTCCGGTGGTGGCCAGTCTTCTATCGTTGTCAGACGCACCATTATGGCTAAATTTAACTCTAAATAAAATCAAAACTACTGAGGCTAGAGGGCTGCAATTTGGTGCGTTAGATGATTGAAGGATGGATGATCAGAACTCTAATGTGTAGCCCTCTAGCGTCAGTAGTCTGTAAGATCTGAGGCCGGACAGAAAAAGTGTGGATGGCGCTTACAAAATCCGGCAGAATAGTTTTCTTAACAGAAAGGTAAAACCTCTCATCTAAATCTGCGCACTTACCTTGGAAACAAACTTGTGTCCTAATCTGCAGAAGAGGAAGAGACAAAGAACCTTCACAACGAAACAGCTGACGACGCCCCCTGCCCTGATGACGTTGTGGACAATTAAGAACGCGGTGCTGATGATGGTCGTGATTGCCGCGACGAACAGAGGAAACACCGAGCCAAGGAAACAGTCGACCAGAGAGGCCTGCAGGGAGTCCACCTGGCCACCGAAGAAGAGGATTTTGTGAGATGCGATCAAAGGTCTCCAGAAATCACCAGATAGTATTTCATGTTTTATTGCAGTTTAGTTTATCGTAACTTTTGCAGTGCATACATATATTTTAACAATACAATGAGGCATAACTCAGTAACAAAAACAAGACCGTTTAATTGGAATATATAATTCTAGTTTTACATTTAACCCGTTTAAATATGAATAAAACCCTTGGTAGTTTGAAACACCATTATGACGTTTAACTGTAAACTGATTCACGATCATTTGAAATTAGGGGAAATAGTGTAATATTTTACAGGACCATAAAACTGCCGACTTGATATCTCGAACAAATCCTGTTCAGAACAGTTAGCTACATAATTAAAACTTATTCGTCTGAATAATTCTTTATACGAAAACAATATATGGATGAATCCACTGAAATTTCAAAAAAATATATATATTTTTTATCGTTCGCTGTACATTATAATCAGACAATAGATTGTAAGCAATTAAAGTCTTTCTTTAATTATATGAGAAAAATACCCAAAAAGACATAATCATATAAGTTACCACAAAATGTAAAAGAAAATCATTCCCAAACCAAAAGCTTGGTATGGGAATTAATAGAAAGTAGAAAAAGGATACAGTGAAGGAATGATAATGCAACTCACCTCCGTAATCTGTTTTTCTGTTCTTAATATGATTTTAGAAACTTCCTTGCGAACCTGCGCCGTGACTTCATTTGATGGATAAAGAAAGCGAAGATCCTTTGAATCCTTTCCCAGAGCTTTTGAAAGGTAACGTAGTTTGGTAAAAGGAAACACAGAATGATAAACAGGCGCATATGTGTCAAGCTTCAATTGAATTTCTTCGTTTGAGAGAGCCCGTGTTACGTCAGTACGGAAAGAGAGAACGCTGGCATCAAGGAGGTATATAATTTCCTCGCCGAGTTCGAGAAAAACCATCTGGACTATCATCCCGTTCAGGAAGATATAAAACAACAAAATGGTCCCAACAACAAATGCGGAGATATCGTCCAACAGCTCTGGTTCTTGTATGAGTCTGCAAGCACTCAGAATGGGTGTCGTGAAGCAAGCGACAACAATGCAAAGTAGGTGGCAGCAACTAATACCTTTTACTTTTCGCAGAGCCGAGAAATTCTTCAAATCTTCGATGTCCTGAAAGAGTGTGGTCAGTTTTTTGCCATTGCGAAGGAGAAAAATGGGTGAAATGACAATATTTGCTGTTGACACAACAATGAAGCAGACGCGAACGACGAAATCTCTGAGTTTTGCACCGGTGAGACCGAAGAAATCATTTTCGTTGCTCACGATTATAAAAAAAGTGAAGGTGATTTTGGTGAAGAGGGACCACATACAAAGACCCATACTGAATTTCAGTTTTAATGGAAACTGCTCCCATCTGTAACAAAGACCTCCCATGAGCAGAAGGGCACGTGCCATGGAGTGAGAGGGACCCTTCATTTTGAGAAACCTCTCTGTTAATGAAGAGATCATTGTAGGAACTTGAACGGTATTGGAAAAGCAAAGCGAGGAGGGGTGATAGATGCAACGCAACCGGCTACCAGGTTCGTCCTTTCTCAACTAAACAGTAAATGTTATGTGTAAGTGTACGGCTGTAAACGTAAGGCTTCTATGAATAATGCACCGTGTTGCTGTATATCTTCCTTGCTTATCGCTGCCAAATACTACCATGCATTAATAAATTCGTGGTTATTCATGGCCATGTTTTCATTATGTTCATAATTGCTGTTACGTAATAGATTATCTTGTGTCCTGACCATTATCATGCTATATGCATTATTTAAACCGTAAAATAAAAATGTTTTTGCGAGTCAGTGAAGCAGGACGAACTCCATAACTCCAGTCCATTAATACTTAGCAATATATGCTGACATAATATTGAGTAACGTTCAAACAGAGAGCTATTGACTACTGAGCAGATAGATTGCGAGTTTTACCTTTGGTTTGCTTTCGTAAATATTCTTACCACAACTTTTTGTATTATTATTCTTTTCTCTTTACTCTAACAACTTCAGTCAATTATAGAATATATTTGTTTTGCTAAACATGGTAACCAGAAATTGAAGATACTAATTAATATAGAAATCAGTCGTGGATACTGGTAATAATTGAAATGAAGAATTTCAGTCATCATGGAAGATTGCGTCAGTTACTATACTGTACGACCATGTACTCACGTTTGTCCACCAATACGTCTTGGATGGAGCCGTAAAAATCTTGTCTTTGCCGATCTACGAGGTAACATAGGTACCCGGTTTTCAGGTATTTGTTGTTTGTCACACTAGAGTTAGAGAAAGAAGCATAGAAATAACTTACATGCAAGATCTACATTACAGTAAAATATCTATCATATTCGACTCGATGGCATAGTCATCTTTCAGCTCTCTCATCCGATTTGATCATACAGAAATAATCTACGTTGAAGAACAATAATGTACACATTAGAAAAATGGGAACTGAGAGCAGCCCAGGTAATCAGAAAGCAAATTGAATAAATTCCCAATCAATTTAAATGAAGTATATTCAGATTTGGAAATTCAGCTTTGATTCCAGCGAAGATGAGCAGTAGTACTTGTCCTGTCAACTTATTTTTTGTACCAGAAAGAAATTACAAGAAAACATGAAATAATGTACAACGATCGCAGATGCAGACGCTCTCACACAAATATATAAATGTGTGTATATATATGTATATATATATATATATATATATAGTATATATATATATATATATATATACATTTATATAGCATATATACATCATACTATATATATATATATATATATGTATATATATATATATATATATATATCTATATATATGTGTATATATATATATATATATATCTATATATATATTATAGACTATATATACTATATTAGCATATTATATATATATGATAATATATATATATATATGTATATATATATATTATATATCATATAATATATAATATAGTATATATATATATATATATATTATATATATATATATATATATATATATAATATATACTATCATATATATATATATATTATGTATATATATATATATATATATATATATATATGAGTATATATATATATGTAGTAAATATATATATATCTATATATTATATATATAGTGATGTGAGTGTTGTGTGTGTGGCGTTTTTTATGTATGTATGTGTGTTTGTGTGTATTTGAGACCCGCATGTGTTTTAGCGGATAACCATTTATGCAAATTCATATCTAAAAACAAATCATTTAGTCTCTCCGTAAGGTTACCATTAAAGCAAAAATATTAAACATTTAGCGAAAAATTTATGTTACATTTGATATGTTTTCTAGTGTTAATGTTCGAAATAGGCTTCTTCTACAATTATCTTTCAATGTTCTTTCTTCTCACTGCGATGTCTTAGTCATGTTTCTTGTGTTGTGCTCTTTTTAAGGTAGAGTGTTCGAGTGTACATTTTTTTACCTGCCTCTTTCTTCTTCTTTATTATTTGTTCTGCAGTCTGGTTCTATGTTTGAGTTTATGCTTCTTCTTTATGTTAGTTCTGTATTAGTAATATTATAGGCGTAGTCTCTCAGGAGAAGTTTGAATGAGACGAACGGCAGAGTTTCTTTCTTTACTGTTGCAAAGAATACAAGTTACAACTACAAAACTTACAAATCAATTTAGGACCCTGGCAATGTTCTTCCTTCTTTACTGTACGACAGCTGCCGGTCCTCCCTGGCGTTCTGAAATTCAACCACCCTCGGCTCGTATTCGGTCCAGCCTTCTAAGGCGGTGTAGGTTTTAGTTCTCCGCCCAACTGGATTCTTGATTCGTAGTGCGGATATTTCCCTTATCTTTCCCCATCCCCTTTTAGGTGGAGTTAACATGTTAATTTCTCCTCTTCCAGGCGGAGTCAATAATTTAACATGTTAATACCTCCTCCTGGAGGTGGGGCTCCATTATCGATAGAAGCTGAGTAAGTCTGGTGCGAGGTCACAGGTCAAAGATTTTATGACGGTCTTAAGATTTTAATTGCGATGGTGTCATGGTCCAACTTCCTGCGACTAAGGTTTTGTTACGTCTAGGCTTGTTGATCGAACTCTGGCTCACACACCAAAGCTCAATTATCTCTCTCTCTCTCTTTCTCTTTCTCTTTCTCGTTATTTTCACGGTACATATTCTGATTATTCTCTCTATCCCTCTCTTTCTCTCGTTATTTCACTGTACTTTGATTATTCTCTCTCTCTCTTTTTTTACGCTACCCTATCTACTATTATTTCTTATAGCTATCATTACACTTGTTATGTTAATGAAATTTTATTCACTATATAGCTGTCATGTCTTCTATATTTGATTCATTCATGAAAAATTATCTATATTGCCTGTCACTATAACAAACAACATTCCTTGTAAAGCCATTTTAAATCTTTTACTTACTTCCATTTAATGAATATGTATATTTGTCATTGCTGTAAATATTCCCTTCTTAACAAAAAATTTGCTTATACTTTTATTGTACTGAATAAATCCTCTGGAAAACAGCAAACGGTAATGGTATTTCCTGATTAATAAAACCAGATGAATATGCATTCTCTATTAGCTCAAATCACGGCTTTAATCTAATTTGATCATTCAATACCAATAAATTTCAATATTTAACGTTTATTAGCTTGACCGGTAAAGCATTTCAAATGATGTAATAACAGAGCGTCATTTGACTATCACCGTGCCATTGAATTTGAATGACTTAACGTTTTTATGTTTTTTTTTTTTTTGCTGCGATCCGAAATATTTCGGGCTATTGTATCGAGATGATCCTGATACGGGAATCGATGCTTCCTCGTGATATTTGATTACTGGTGTATCTAAAAAAAATGCATTTGTTAATTCCTAATATTTCAGAGGTCGAGTTAATAATGACCATATATTTCACTTACATCATTTTGCTGCTTGGATAAATAGTTCGTTTTGATATCAAGAGCAAATATTTTGTTTGCACAAGAAAATAATCTCCCTTTGAAGTCAATTCCTTTGCTATAGTATTGAATGTATCCGTAATAAATTATTACTTTAATAAATACTGAAGTGATATAAGATTAAAATTGCTGCGATATTAAGAGAAAGTATTTCCTTTGTAGGAGAAAATACTCTTTCTTTGAATCGATCACTGTACCGCACTGTTTCGTGATTTTATAATAAAGAATTGTTTTTTATAAATAATGAAGAAATGTGGAAGTTATATGAGCTGGAAAGTTCATGAAGTTCAGTAGCTTGAATGTTATGGGAAGCAAAATAGAACATTTCCCCCAAAATTTCTAGTATTTAAGTTTCATTACTGCAAGAAACTGAGATTACTTTATAGCTGGTATGATTAAAAAAAAAATATATCTATTCATCGTCCTAGAAATTTTTGAATGCAAAATAATGTTAGTTTTAGGAGAAACAAGAGCTGTAGTGGAGCGAAGGTGCTCAAGAACTGATGTAATGAAAACAAAATTATATTGACCAGTATTAGGTAGAAGTGTAAAACTGTTTCATAATTAAAATAAAAATTATCTTTTTTTTATTTTGACAGTAAGTGAATACCAAAATATACATCTGGTCATATAATAAATTTACTTAGAATGTGTTTAGGTTTTATTGGAGAGTTTTGAACATTACTTAAAGCTTAAATAAAACTCGTTTACGGTAGTAGGCGCAATGCCAAAGGTATCATTTCCCATTACTCAAAGGTAAAACCAAAAATCCTGAAAACATCGAGCACTTCTCAAATATCAGTTAGGGTAAAAAGCTCTTCTTTTATGTCAGCCGATGAACAATGGAGGTGAACCCATTTGCTGACGTTAACGGAAGGTATTAGGACTGGAATTCGTGTCGAAACAGAAGGGGTTGGATCCAGGAAATATAGAAATTTTCAGAGCTCCATTTGCAGCCAGCTTGAAGAGAGAACGATTTCTTTAATCAAGAATAAAAACAGAGAGACTGCTTCCTAATTGCTGAGCAATGCTATCTCATTTACCCATAAGAAGAGTTCTGGAAAGGATTCATTGCTTTCCAGAACTCCAGAAATTTTACCTTACATAGCAATGTAAAATTTAGCAATACAATGTCAGAGTGAACGTATGTGAATAAAATTTTAGTTTTTAGGGGAGAGTCACTACAAGATATAAATGAATTTTGTTATTTTCGTTCTGTTCTGTCTATGCGATACTAAAACTCTGAAAAGTTTGTTTGTTTGTACACTGGAGCACACGATTGAGTGTTAATTTAACAGTGTCTTCTTGCCTTCCCCTTCCCTCCTCCTCCCCTCCCTCTTCCCCCTCCCTCTTCCCCCTCCCTCTTCTCCCTCTTCCACACACACACAGCTTTAATCACAGACATGAGTACAAATGGTCATATAATACAAAGTTATAATGTTGACATAAAACCTTCTAAACAATATTTTTTTTTTTTGGGACTCCGATATTAATAACAACATAAATATCTCATAACTCAAAGAATTTCTGGGAAGATAGTTTTCTGATTTCACTCTTCCTTTCGGATAAGTAATTCCGTTCTGTTTGCATTACACTAGAATTGATGAAACCAGCCAGAGCTCAGATGAATTATATTCACAATCTTATCCAGTGTTCTGATTTTGAAATTCTGTACGAGTATGAAAACTCACACCTCGATGGAAATCGATGCGCACCTTAATTAATCTACTGGCTGATCCCATTTAGGTCCCCGTCAGACATTCAGGGCAAATATACTTATAAAAGACACAACAGGTTCGATTACCTCCTTATACTCCTCTTGTGTCGTTTATAAGTACACTTGCCCTTAATATCAAATGTGGGATCTACTAATAGACTAATTAAGGTGTATATCGATTTCCATAATGGTGTAAGTTTTCGCACTGGTGGAAAAATTTGAAAACTAATCAGAACAGCCAAATGTCAGAAAACATTCTGGTGCTTGTAAAACATATGCTGACGAAAAAAAACTTTTTAATTTTCTGTAAAAGAATTCTGTAAAAGAAAACTACTGAGATGGCTATTTTTCTGGCCATCCTTACTTTTCTCCAAACATCAAACATACCAAATTACAGCCCTCTAGCCTCAGCTGTTTTTATTCTATTTAAGGTTAAAGTAAGCCATGACCATGCGTCTGGCAACGCTATAGGTGTCAACAACACAGGTTATCATCGGGCTGGAGCTGAAAGTTTCATACAGCATTATACGCTGTGCAGTTTTCTGTAAAAGAAAACTATTGTGCGAGCCTTGTCTTGTCGTCCACCCTCAGACCTATAAAACTATTGAGACTAGTGGGCTGCCAGTTGGTACGTTGACCATCCACCCTCCAATTATCAAACATAACAAATTTGAGCCTTGTAGCCTCTGCCATTTTTATTTTATTTCAGGTAAATAAGTCTTCATTGGACGAGTCGGTGACGTGCTCGATTACTGATCTCAGGGTCCGGGTTCGATTCTCCGCTCTGCCAACAAGGAATCAGAGGAATTTATTTCTGGTGATATAAATTAATTTCTCCATGTGGTTCGGATCCCACAATAAGCTGTAGGTCCCGTTGCTAAGTAACCAATTGGTTCCTAGCCACATACAAATATCTAATCCTTCGGGCCATCCCCAGGCGAGCTGTTAATCATCTCAGAGGTGTGGTAAAACTAAGATATACTTAACTTAAGGTTAAATTTAGCTATAATCGTACTTCTGGCGGCACAATAGGTTTGAAGGACATAGGCCACCATCGAACCTGGACTTCTGGCAGCACAATAGGTTTCAACGACATAGGCCACCACTGGACCGTGGCTAAGAGTTTTATAGGCCATTGTTTGAGGCCACCACCGGACAGAAAACTCGATTGCGCCAAAGAAACTTCGGCTCATTTTTTACCTGTTTAATTGTGCTATTGTTAGCCACACCACGAACGCTCAAGATCTTCCTATTCTGGAATCACTATCTATATCCAACAGCTTGTCCCTTTGTTAAACCTAAAGACGTCGTCCTCCCCTCCGTTTTGTCTGACTTATGTTGTATAATTTTTCAGTTTCACAATGTCTCCCCCTTGATCGGTCCGTAATCTTACGTTCTGTTCTGTAGCTTTTTTGACTGCCCCGTTAGCTTTTAACTGTCTGTTGTTACTCATAATCAGAAAAAGATTTTTTTAATGATACTTTGTCTTTCACTTCGTTTTTATAATTTTGCTTTTGATTTTATGTTTATTTTTATCTTTCCTGATGATGTAATTATGTAAAAATTTAGAAACATTGGAAAAAAGAAATCTTGTACATCTCTGTGCGTCCTCTCACTCTGGGATTGCTTTAAATATGGATTGTCTCCTGACTCTCTTACATTGGGATATATATATATATATATATATATATATATATATATAATATATATCTATATATATATATATATATATATATTATATATATATATTTCAAATTTGTTCAGTCTCGTCATGCATTCCAAAGGCATTTCTGTCAACGACTCAAATATGTCAAAATTTAGAGTATTATTCCGACCTCGTAATCACCCTCCTTGTCCGGACAATTACAGTTATTTAGTCAGAATACATTTGCATCCCAATCATGTCAGCAGAGTTAAGCAATTTATACAATTACTGGATGGCGACCAATTATATGGACGCAATCAATGATGTAATTATCGTCGAGTAAAACATTGGCTTTCAAATAATTTAACAGGCAGTTACTGCATTTCAACTTTCTTTATGAACTCCGCGTTAATTGCTAACAAACAGGTGTCAGTTTCGATGAGACATTGCAACTGGGACGTTTAAATATAAAATTCGATTAAACAGAAAATGGGATCATTTTTGTCGAGATATGTTCCTCCAAAATAATTTGCAGATCGAAAAACAAAAACACCACAATGTTAGATGAAATATGCCGTTCATATGTCTCTTGCTTCACCAGACGTTTCCTAAGCTCATTATTAATAGACGTGAGAGTAATCAAGTATGATGAAAAAAAAGGAAGAACGATCCATTTTCCCTTCATGGTAAATTACATGGACATGACAAATGGAGATGGGTGAAAACTCGACGGATGAACATAGAAAATATGACCCATTTTATTTCATTCTATAACGTCATATTGTTCGTGAATGATAAACGGTAACATTGACAAACGATGGTTGAGACGCAAACTACAGCGACAATTTACCATTCGTTTGGCTGAGAGGGGGAACGATACATCTTAGTTACCATGCATTGAAAAAAGATAATCAACGGTTTTATTTTCAACACTAGACTTCCAGATGACCCTTCACGCCGAGTTTACGGGTCTGCGATGAGAAACGAAATGGACAAGCTTCTTGTTGCTTCATTAGTTGAGGAAGCCTCACTTGAATAATGATGACGCTGCATTAGTCAAGTAAGTCTCGATTAAATTGATGTTTGGAAATCTAACAGTTGAGCTGCAAACGAAAACCGAAAGTTTGGAACTTCGTGAGACAGATTTATGAAGGTCTATCGATGCCTAGAATTGAAGTAAAAAAGAAACTGATGTTTACATAACATTAATTCACTCAAAAAGTGCAAAAGGGGCAAAAGGTAAAACAAGGAACCAGACACAAAGATAAAAGCCAGCTCAATCTGGTATAAGGGTGATATTGGGTGGCTTGCTCTTGCTTTGTAAACACAAAAGAAATGATTAAATATGCAAAACAAGCGGAAACAATGAAAGAGTGAAGCACATACGTCAACAAATCAAAAGTTTTACCTTTGCAGAGTTTGTTTTTTTAACTGTTTTAATCGATGAGTGTTAGTATTTATATATATATATATATATATATATATATATATATATATATATATATATATATATATATATATATATATATATATAATATGACTGTGTGTATAACTTCATGTGCAGTTAAACCATTTATTTCACAAATTTACCGAATATGTTTTTCAGAGAAGAAAATAGTTTGAAAATACTGTTATGGAAGATGTAAAAAAAATTCATGATTTCTGATGTTTACCACCGTAATGATTCAAAATCACGCAATGAAAGATGACTAAATTGCTTTCATATTAAAAATGATTAACCATGCAATGTTTATCTAACTATCCCCATTAGCACTGATTATCGCAAATACAAAGTGTAAGCTTTTTTCATTTTATTCACGACTCCCAACCCCCTTAAAAATAGACACAAAATAATGTTAGGTACAATATGAACATTCTTGTATTAAATTTTACTATCTACACCTAGCGGAAAATTATTCCAGTTCAGAGGGCAAGGAAGACTACCTCCCTTCAAAATGAGATTACGAGAGCGGCGTTTTCTTCTTTTTCAATTTCATCGAATTACGGTGGAATGACTTTTCGCTTATTTCTTTGGTTGTCTGATTGTCTTCTTTTTTCATTGACATGCAGTTTTAGGTCATTCAGTCACTGCTTCATCCTTCTACACTCTCCTACATTTGAAAATGGCTTATTTTTTTTTATAATAAATTCATATATATTAGTAACAAATGTAATACACACCGACTCATACGTCTTCTAAATCACCAGTATTGATTCTAATAGGTAAATCTATTTAATATTTTCGGATCTAAATAATGCATGTTTAGCGTTT
>NC_061089.1:78745698-78755698 GCF_015104395.2 Macrobrachium nipponense
GAATCGTGCGCCTGGCAACGCTATAGGACAAGCCACCACAGGGACGTGGGTGAGAGCTTCATGGGTCGCGGCTCATACAGCATTATACTATGTACAGAAAACTCGACTGCATTTTTTTACTTGTTTACTAAGGCTTACGACTTTGATCATTTTCTGTGTTAATAAAAGTAATGAGTAGCTATCAAGGAAATTCAACATCAGACTAATGGAACAAAGGCTTGGAAGTAAACCAAAGTGTACACAACACACCTTTCAGTGCAGACGTAATATTAGGCATTACACGACGCCTAATGGGACGTAAAGCGTAGCATTATGCAATATCATCGTCCTAAACCTCCCTCTTGTTTGACCTTCATTTGCCGCCAAAGAACTTCTCCGTTTGCAACTGCAATGTGTACATTCATGAGAGAGAGAGAGAGAGAGAGAGAGAGAGAGAGAGAGAGAGAGAGAGAGAGACATTTTGGAATAATGTTGACTTTCAGTGACATTACAATGAGAGCCTGTTTCTATGCAATTTCTAATAAATATAAAATTATGACGCTTCAAGAACTTAATTTTTTTGTAGTCATGATCATCAACAGTACATTTTGATTTTAATGCGTTATTCAACATTATGGATTAACATAGGAAAAGTGCAAGCAAACTTTCTTTAATATATAGATAAATCTTAAAGGGTATGGGAAACTATACTCTGTTTTTTCCATCTGTCCATCCGCCTGTGGTGTTTGCGTATGGCAACACTGCGTCCCGGGCTTTAGATTGTTACATTCAGCTTACATTCAACAATAATAACAATATCCTATTTCGAATATTAACGGTGTAATTCGCATACAGTAAATTATTGAAACACTTTTCAGTTGCAAATGTACACCCAGATATCCTTTTATTTACCTAAAACTTACATGCGTAACTATCTAAAGCCCGGGACGGTGTTACCATACGAAAACACCACAGGCAAAAAAAAAACAGAGTATAGCAAAGAGCAATATCAAAGTTACAATCAGTTTAAGCACTTTTGGAGAAATTCATCACTGGGTTATAATATTCTTTTGCAAATATTCGCGGAATCTTCCAATAAAGATATCTTTGCATCAGTAACAGGATACAGAGCTCCAATTTACAGATTGCCCTTATATATCTAGATGAATCTTGTGCTGCCATCATACTTTCTGGGAATTTGAATCTTTTCACTTTTATTTTGCTTATTCAGGATTACTTGAGCATTCTCGTTCCAGTGCGCAATATGGACAATAATAAGTAATGCATACAGGGTACATTAGATTTTGTACCCAGAAAATGTAAAGCATGAAATATTTCTCCTGTCTCAAGGAAAACGAAATTTTTTATATTATCTAGAGTGAATCATCCAGGAACTGACCTGGGCTGGACCCGAATAACAGCATCCAAGAGTGAATGTTTATAAGTATTAATCCTTAATGAGAATCTCATCCAACGAGAAACAAGATTAAACGAAAATGACTTTTTCCAACAATAGCCAATGAAAAAACATTCTCATTACCAAACGGCACACTTGGAAAAATCTATGTGGCTTGCTTTACTAGAAGTAGATAAAAGACAAAACAGATTCCAGTTAAATGTTCTGGAAGATTGTCCTTATCCTGCAACTTGAATGACAACCCACGCATTCTCTCCATTCTATTCATATCTTTTAACTGTTATTTGAACAAAAATGAATCCTATATACCACTCCCATTAGAAAAATAACCTACTGCTAACTTCTATACTATTATGTTTTTGTTTTAGTTTTTATCTCCTAACATTAAAATATTCTGAAATTTATGTGAGTCTGTATGCTTCAAGTTGATATTACAGGGAACATGACAGTTTCAGTCAGGTGGTAATAAGCAATTGCTGACACAACTGAAATACTGTCTCTGCTCTGGTTCAGTAGACAGTGCGAGGAATGACGTAACTGAAAACTGGGAAGTCATTGTGGCTGATATAATGACGCATTTCTGCTAAATTTGACTTGAGGGCCATATTTCTTTGTCAAGAAGAGAAAGAACCGTCCAGTACGTGTAAATGTCAGCATCAAGATTTCAATTCAGCAATTATATATACCTTAATAAATCCTGGAAAGTTTGAGCACTCGTAATTCTTCCTATCAAGGACAGTGTAGAACTATGTCTTTGAATTTAAGAAAATGTCCATTCGTAATCGTCTCTTCTTAAAAGGTACAAAGTTCGACCGTGGGATAATGGTCAAGTTTTGCTTAGGAGAATTGAAGTGGAAAATTCAGTTATTTAATGGATATTTTCTACTTACGATGCATGACAACGAAAAAGACTTCATTTTAAAAAAATATATATTTATTTGTTGTTAAATTTACTCGTATAAATAATGCCCTTAATATTTAATGCTAGACTTTCTTTACTGCACATCAAAGTTAAGCAATAATTTACATACCTTACAAAGAGACAAATATGAGTTTATTACCGCACTTGCATACACACACACATGATTTCGTTGTTCTGTATAGGCATTGTTTATGATTTGTTGGGTGGTAAATATTCACCGAGATTTGGAATTATGAAATTCTTACGAGGTGAGATAAATTGTTTTATATGAACCCAAATGCTGATCCGTTTATTCAAAATTACACTGAGAGATGATAAGAAAATCGGCATGCTGCAATTAGATGAATTACTTTATTATATTTCGTCTCTCTAAATCACTATAATTATGCATAGGAGAACATGTTTGATGGTAAAGATTCACTTGATGAAAATTGGAGAGAACCTGGCTAATTTTCCGTTATAGACCTCTTTACTAAATCCTCAGTTTAAGTAGAAAGTATTTGGTAATATTTTGAAAGACATCTTACAACAATAAACTGCTATCTCTCCATTAAGTTACCTTTTTTTTCAAAAAAAGTATTTAAATATTTCACCCATGATAGATAAATAGTCTCACATTCCTTTGTTATTCTAGATTCAGATGGCCTTATGCCAACACAAGTTCTTACTCTAGGGTAAGCAGTGCCACTTTCATCTGAAAACGATAAAGGAATTCTTCATCATACAAACTGAGAGGATTACACAGGTCTACTCCATTTAAAAGTCTAGAATAATCTCATGTTTAATACCTTAGGATAAAATTGTTTTCCGAATTAAAATTAGGTAAATATACCAGTCGAACTAAATTAATGGTAT
This sequence comes from Macrobrachium nipponense, assembly GCF_015104395.2. Taxonomy (NCBI): domain Eukaryota; kingdom Metazoa; phylum Arthropoda; class Malacostraca; order Decapoda; family Palaemonidae; genus Macrobrachium; species Macrobrachium nipponense. Next base: position 78,748,872 of record NC_061089.1, read on the forward strand.
ACGATAAACACCACTGAAAGCCAAATTTGCCCTTTTCTCTCTCTTTTTCTTTTATTTTCAAGGAGGGAAGAGCCGACCGAGGAGATGGGGGAATCTGCAAATGGCCTGAAAGTTCTCTCCCGTCCGCCAGTTAGAAAAAGAACAGGAAAAAACTTTATTCGAAAATGCCAGGCACCCAGGCTCTCTCTATCTAGTTCATTGCCCCTTTGTTAGATCACGATGGAATTTTCTCCCCGAACGATTTTAGCTCTTTTCGATTCCTTGGGTACTAAAAATATACGATGAAATTTATGAAATAAATAGAATTATGTTGTTGAAATATGGTGTTTTGTCCTTTACACTTCTCACAAAGGGAAAAACCGTGAAGAAGGCAGTAGCTTTTAGCAATGTAAAAATATACAAATAAATAATGCCACGAAATTTTTTTTCGGTGTAATGGAGTTTTCTGTACAGCGTATAATCTAGGCCGCAGAAAATAGACCTATCTTTCGGCGGTCTCGGTATAATGCTAATGATCGATGCCCATGAATTTTTAACTACTGCCCGGAGATGGCCTGTACTATATTGTTGCCAGACGCACCATTATGGCTAACTTTAACATTAAATGAAATAAAAATTCTATGGTTAGAGGGCTGCAATTTTATGTTTGATGACTGGAGCATGGAAGATCAACATACTAATTTGCAAAACCTCTGGCTATAGTAGTTTTTAAGATCTGAAGGCGGGCAGAAAAAAGTGTGGACTGACAGACAAATAGCTGTCTCAATAGTTTTCTTTTACAGAAAACTAAAATTATGAAACGGGGCGGTATAGAACAGGAAGTTTACTTGGAAATTTACTTGAATTATGATGTATGTAAAAAAATAAAGCACAGTAATACTAGTGAATAAATGTAAAGGCATCATAGAAGTAACAATAACAGTAACATAAGAGGGGAGTTTCATTGCACGTGTTCATTCTTTTCCAGCAAACTTCACCTCAGTTCACTTCACCATCAACGGTTAATTTTTGGAGGCATTCCTGTCGGCCTACACGTGGTCCATTTATAGAAGTAGGGAGTTTACTTCCTTTTCAGAATAAAAACACAATCTCGACATCCTTATCATTGAACTAACAGCTCTTTTTTGAAAACTCCACTTATTGTAAATTAAGATTCCTATAAATATATGATACGTTACATATACACGCGAGCGACTTTCCCGTACTTAACATATAAAGTTACAAAGATTATTTATTCAAAATATAATTCAGAGATTTTAAAGTGGCGAGGAAGACGTTGTAAAAGAAAGAATGAGAAACGTATGACAGAAATTCAAACAGTGCACAAAGATAGTAATTTTCAACAAATAATTTCCTCTATGTCCCCTCTGGGACCTTCCGTAATTAAAACTGGATTTTCCATCTCGGGAAACCCCAGCCACATTTATAGCTGGCGGGAAATCTCTAAGTTTTCAGATGGAACACATCGCGAATGTCCGTCGTAATTATCATAGACTCTGGGTAAGGATATATTATTCTTTGCAAAATTTCTTTCAACTACTGTGAGAGCAGCTTTTGAGCTCTCTCTCTCTCTCTCTCTCTCTTTCGTTTTTACATGTTTAAAGTTAGTAATTCCAGAGAATAAGTGAAATACAATCGAATGCTACGAAGTATTGATATTATGGCCATCTTCATTGGAATTAAACATGCAGAACAATATATATATATATATGATTATATATATATATATATATATATATATATATATATTATATATATATATATATATATATGACTGATATTAATAACGAAATAACGAGAAGTTTCTCGGGAATTAAAGAATTTATAGGAAGATATCATATATATAATACTTGACCAATGTGGAAAGTCTGATCGGGTAGAATTTTAATGTGATTATTTACAAGCAAGTTAAGTCACAGTTTTTACTAAGGCTCATAACTTGAAAAATTATCTCAGCTAATAAAAGTAATGAGAAACCATTACAGAAATTAAACGTAAGACTAATAGAACAATAGCTTGGATGTAAAGCAAGTGTATACACCTTTTAATATAGAGGTTATATGAGGCATTCCACAACGCATAATGGGACATAATAGCGTCACATTATGCAAGATTATCGTCCTAAACCTCCCTCTTGTTTGATCTTCATTTTCCGCTGAGGTGCTTCTCTGGTTTGCTTATGTATATTGTACGACAATGTGTACATTCATGAGAGAGAGAGAGAGAGAGAGAGAGAGAGAGAGAGAGAGAGAGAGAGCGCGTTTTGGGGCTAATGTTGAATTCCGTTAACCTCGTTACCAGGAGACCCTTTTGCTATTAGATTACTAATGCATTGAAATTCATGGCTCTTCAAGATTTGAGTGTTTCTGTTATAATCAAAGTCGACACTGGATTTTAATGAATTAATTATTCAATTTTGTGGATTAACAGACGACTAGGGCGTTCAAAGTTTCCTTAAACTATAGATGAACGTTTATGGAGAATTACATACTCTTTTTTTTTCAGAAGATGAACCCTATTCATATGGAACAAGCCCTAAAAGGTCCTTTGACTTGAGATTCAAGCTTCCGAAGAGTATGGCGCTCATTAGGATGTACGAGAAGGTAAAGGTAAATACAGAAAGAAGAGATCCCGTTTATTAAAAATGAAAAATAAAATGATAAATTAATTAATAAATAAAAATTTATTAAAATGCAAGAAGAATATCAAGAGGGGAGAAATGCATTGCATCTTCACTGGAACTTTTGAAATTCCAATTGCAGGACATTCTCAGCGAGACTTCCACAGTCCAACGGTGTGAGGAATAAAGGATTTGAAACTGAGAAATTCGGCAGCGATGCTCATTTACTACATATTAGCGCTGCTGTTCAGCGAATCTGGCTGCTCACGGCACGAACTGGGGATTAGGGATCATTTGTGGGTGTGAAAGGCCTCTATTAAAAAATAACCTATGAACAATGACAAACCATCCGTCGATGGCCCAAGTCGTAACTGCTAATATTAGGAAATAGAAATCTACCAAGAGGAACCACTGTACGTAAAAGAGCTAAATCTTTGGCAGAAGCAGACGTCCGTACCGGAGAATAGTATTCTAGTAAAGGAAACACAGATGATCTAAAACTCGTTTCATAAATATATGAGGTGTTACGAACAATACTTAATCATCGTACGGCCTTTGCTGAAAATTTCGTTGGATGTTTCTCAAAAGTAACATGTGAGTCAAAGGTTACACTTAGAATAGTTGAAAAGCGTCAGACTCATTCAGCACTGTGCCATCTACCTGAAGGGGGAGGATAGGGGTCGAAGATCTGTACTACGAGATTTGCTAATCAATAGTGTTTTCGTTTTACTGAAGTTCAGCCTCTTACCCCACCGACTACACCAGTCAACGATCCGGTCCATGTCCCGATTGAAAAAGTATATCTTACTTTTACCAGACCACCGAGGTGATTGACAGCTCTCCTTGGGCTGGCCCGAAGGATTAGATATTTTTACGAGGCTAGGAACCAATTGGTTACCCAGCAACGGGACCGACCTACAGCTTATTATGGAATCCGAACCACATTATATCGAGAAATTAATTTCTATCACTAGAAATAAATTCCTCTGATTCCGCGTGGGCAGAGCCGAGAATCGAACTTCGGTCCACCGGATTGGTAGGCGAGCGCGAAAACCACTCGTCCAATGAGGAACTATGTCCTGATTGAGAGTGAGGGCAGCTTCATTTCTCATAAGTGGAGACTATACTACATCCTCAAGTGTTGCATCATCGGCATACGGAATAATCTTGCTTTCCAGGCGAACAACCATATCGCTTGTAGACATCAAAAATGAAGAAACCATCAGGATCTTCTCCACCCCAGAGCAAAATGCAAATCTTGTAACAATAGTACGTGGGGGGGGGGGGGGGGGGGGGGGGGTGGGGGGGGGGGGTGGGGGGGGGGGGGGGGGGGGGGGGGGGGGGGGGGGGGGGGGGGGGAGAGAAACATCCTCAGCTGATTGCTTAGCTTCAAAAGCTCAGCGAAGCAGTTCGGACTTTTCCCTGAGGGCCAGTAACCAATCTACCATCATCTGTTAGTAGTGGTGGAATGGAAGGCGAACCTAACCCAAAGATAGATTATGCCAATTTGGTCCACCACTGATGAGGCTGAGTAATTTCCTTCAAGTTTCCTCGTCAGTGAGTTATTGTAATTTCCCCGACTGTATGTCTATCCAGCAGTCAATACAATTCGTTATATTTTTTAAATATATACGCATTTTTTCTAATAAAGATATCTTTACATCACCAACGGAAAATTGAGTTCTAACAGCTTGCTGCGCTTGTGTTGATATCAGCATACTTTCCGGTAATTTGAATCGTTTCATTATCATTTTGCTTATTCAGGATTATCTGACTATATTTCTCCTCCCAGTGCGCAATATAGAAGTTAAGAACAACATTAAAAAATCCAATAAGCAATGCATACACGGTACATTAAATTCTATGCCCCAAAGATACAAATCACGTAATAGTTTTCTTGATTCATGGGAACATGAAATTTATTGTTATTTTCTAAAGTGAATCATCCGAGTATTGGTCTTGGATGGACCCAAATAACGGCATCCAAGAGCGAATGTTTATGAGTATTAATCCTTAATGGGAATCTCTCAGAACCAGAAGCAAGAGTAAACGATAATTATTTTTATTACCAATACCCAGGAACGCAACACAAAACACCACTCACTATTGTACGGGGCTTGCATAGAAAATTCTATCTGGCTTTACCGAAAGTAGATGAAAAACAAATATATAGATTTCAATAAACATAGTTACAGACGTATGCACACAAACACACGCACACTCACACACCACACACACACACACACACACACACACACACACATATATATATATATATATATATATATATATATATATATATATATATATATATATATATAACGACAAAGAGAGAGAGAGAGAGAGAGAGAGAGAGAGAGAGAGAGAGAGAGAAAGTCTGTTAATGAAATAATAATGTCCTCTAAAGTTTAAATGTTGACATTTATTTGAAAGAACGTGCATGTCGTAATTTTGCTGCAATATTGCACTTTTCTTCCTTTCAGCCTAAAAGATATTATGACCATGACGTGAATGCTAAGCGGGAAAATTTACAACTGCATAGTCTTCTTTTTATTTAATGAACGCAATTTTTACTACAATATATGACGTGCTCCCTGGTATGACCGCATCTCGAGATGTCTTCTGGTGTCATGTGCTGCTTTCGGCTTTCCAAACTCTTCTTTTATTAAGATTAAGCTTAAGAAAGGATTTTCTTCTCTTCTTGTGCTTGACAACATAATATCATAGATGTATGGTGGCCGTTTTCCTCCTGACGTGAGCTTGTTATGTAAATATTTAATGTATTTTTGCTAACCTTTTATTTGTCTTTTATTGAGGAAATCTCCAGATTTCTGTGCCTGGCAAATGCGATTTCTAATGATTGTAAATTGGTAAATATTAACCGATATTTATAATTATGAAATATATGTCATAAGTAACAAATTCATTTATATTTTCCTTAAAAATTGCACTGAAAGTTGATAGGGAATTCAAATTGCGAACTAATTAAAGATGGCTAAGTAAATTAAAACACTAAACAGAAATTCTAATTGTGAGCAAACCAATGATGGTTAAATTTGTTAAAACCATAAAGTGATTCCTATTCATCGAACAATTTCAATTTTTCAAATTTTATTCTCATTTTTCTTTTACTTCGTCGAAATATATCGATTAGGACAATTACTGTTGCCAACCTCCTAACCTGAACATTTGTCTCATTAGTCATTCATTTTTTGTATGGTTGTTCTTATTGTAACATTTGTGATAGTATGGTTATATTCTATTGATAAAAATGCTGTCCAAGCATTGTTATCAAATAAGGGAGCTGCTACATTTAAATGAAATTATCTTAACGCATTTCAAGTTTCTAAATCATGATATCATGGTTTAAGGTTTAATGTCAATTTATGACAATCAGAAAGAATTTAATGAATATGCTTTTCCAGAATTCTTTACTTAGCTTCCCATTTATTAAATACTGTGGTAAGATAGTGACAGACATCTTAACACACTGCACGACGAACTAAACAATAAGTTACTTGACTTGTCGTCATATAGGTGTTGGATGACATTACAAGTCAAATATTTCTTCATCAAAAGCGTCTCATGTTCCTTTGTGGTTCTTGATTCAGGTGGCCTTATGTCAACGCAACCGAAACATTTTTTTTCAATAATAACGGCGTAAGACTTCGTCATAACAACTAAGAGGAATTCACAATTCTACATTATTTAAAAGTCGACCATATTTTTGCGTTTAATATCATAGGATGCAGTTGTTGTATGAGTTAATATTAGATAAATAAATCAGGGAAATTAAAAACAAGTGCAAAAAATGCACCAAAGTTTCTTCGGATCAATCGAGTTTTCTGTATAAGCCACGGTCCATGAAGCTTACAGCCACGGTCCATGAAGCGTAAGCCACGGTCCAGTGGTCGCCTGTCTAAAGCGTTGCCAGACGCACGATTATAGCTAACTTTGAACTTAAATAAGAGAAAAACTACTGATGCTAGAGGGCTGCAATTTGGTACGCTTGTTGAATGGTGGGTGGATGATCAACATAGCCCCAGTAGTTTATAAGATCCGAGGGTGGACAGTAAAAGTGCGAACGGACAGATAAAGGCGACACAATAGTTTTATTTTACAGAGAACTAAAAAGCCTACATTAAAAACCACTGAAAAACAAATCTAACTTTTTTTTTTCTTTTTTTTTTTAAGGAGGGAAAAGTCG
>NC_061089.1:78760698-78785698 GCF_015104395.2 Macrobrachium nipponense
ATATAGTATTTTTTTTTGTTGTAGGATTTTCGAAGTTTGCTTCGTGTTTAGTCTCGTACAAATCTTTGGGAGTCCTTAAAACTGTTTATGAAGTCGTTTAACCGTAAAATGGCGTGAGTACGCCATATTTTACAAGAAATTAGGGTAAGTTACGCCAGATCTCTAAAGCATTGCCTCCTTTGGATGTTTTTTGGCACAACTTTGGTTTTGAGTTCCTATTCAGACGGGGAAGCTTCACGCATGATAAAAGCTGCTCTTTAGCAACAGGTAAGTAGTTTTATTTTTTATTTATTTTTTTGTAAAGTTATTTAGCGTGATCATTTTCATAAATTTTCTTGAATTTATGAATTAAATTTTTTTTACAAATTATACTACAAACTTGGCAAAAAAATACCTCTTACATACCTGTTGCTAAAGAGCAGTTTTTATCATGCGTGATGCTTTATCTTTAGTGCAGGATCTCTGTCAAACTCGTGTTAAAAACATCCTGAAAACATAACGCTTTAGACTGTGCGTAACTTACTCTAATAATTGTAAATGATGGGGTTTACTCACGTCATTTAATAGGTAAAGAAACGCCCACACTGTTATAGCATTTTAAATATTTTTTTTAAATTTTGCTTTTTAAATTTTCTGTGATAAATTTAATTTGCGATAAATTTAATTTGTAAATTCACTTTGAATTTGTATATACTGTTCTTGATTTGTACAGGTATATACCTTATCCGCCACCCCTTAAGGGGCGACGCCCCCTGATGGGTGGGGGAGCCCCCATGTTCTGCATAGTAGGTCGTATGACCTACTATGCAGGTTCTTGGGTGGTTTTAAGTCAACTAATCAAACTTTCTATTGAGTTGTAGAGTTGTAAGTATATTTTAAATCTATTAGCTTTCTTTTAAGTTCAGAAAGGTATTAGGTGTTTAAATGTGCTTGGCTACCTCCCACAAAGTTGTTGGCAGAAACTCCCTAAGGTTTGAGGAAATTGTTTTTGCCATCAAACGCAATATTCTTTATCAAAGTAAATTAAATTTTATGTACAGGGCTGGCGCCTTGATACGTTTTATTTTAGAATCATAGTTTCTGAAAATGGATAAAGTATTTGGTTAGTTTGTCAGAGAAGTTTGGGCCAATATTGTTAAAGTTTTGACCGAATTTTATATTTTTAAAGTAAAGTTGGCGTTAGACTTAATAGGTTGGTAGATCTATATTACTATTCCGCGGCGGCCTAGACTATGGCAGTTGCGGTTTTTCTATGCAGTTACCTCTGGAGAAGAATTTTAAGCACTATTTATTCGGGCAATTGTAATTAACCCCCAGGGGCTCGTACTAAACACGGCGAAATACGTTTCGCCCCGCCCCAAATTCTTGGTGACTTTCGTATTCGCGGGACGAACGATGCGGAATGCTTATATAGAAATACCAATATTTGTTTTTCAAAGGATTCGAACTTCGTATTTCCTTCCATGCAACGGACAGTTTCTGGTATAAGTGTTTATACCAAGCGCTCTAAATGTACGGGTCAACTATAACGTGGCTTTTTGCCTTACAAACCAATTGCTCTTAAAATCGTGACCATCCGAAAATTTCCGGGTATAGGGGTTATAAGAAGCTCTCTAAACATGTACTGGTCATTTACGATGCTAACCCCAGTAGCTATCTCTTGAAAAATCAAAAGTATCAAAATTTTCCTAAAACATCATGTCCAAAGCTATTCATCACGGAGAATTGCTTGTTTAAATTTCAACGTGTCTTCTCCTTTCTCGTCGAACGAAGGTCTTGTCGCAGGTGAGGCGCGAGTTAAGTGACTGGTACCGGTGGGTGGTTACTGATCGACGTCTCGAGAGCTTGGCCGTCTGCTTTATTTAGGCAATGCATTGAAGTACCGGCAGTTACGACGTTGATGGAGATCGCCTTCGATGTAGTGTGGTACTGCCGTGGCCGTAAGGTTGTAAGAAGAGCTAGGCTTATGGACATTTCATGAAGCACAGGCAGCGTTCTATGCTCTTATAACCGAACGAAAGAGACTGGGTGAAAGACTTTGGTGACAGTTGATTACCGTGGTACGTAGGTTTGTGCACCCACCTACGAGGATTTAAGTTGTGCTACCATGTTATAACTGCCTCTACAAAAGAAACTGTGTTGAGAGCTCTCGTGAGGAGAGAGGTCCGTTTTTCCTGCAATGGAAGATAATGCAAGCTGCATTTGAAGATTCTAGGATCTAACCCTAGTTAAGAGTAATATTCCTTAAAAAATTTAAAGCAAGATACGTATCTGCATGGTTTTTATGTTATCAAGAATTCAGGACTTGCTATTGTCACTTTAGTATGCATCACGTTTAAGTATTCATCGTTCACTAAATATTAGTACTTGCATCAATGTTTGCAAATAAATTCATAAATAAGAACTTAATTTTTTATCCATATTCCTTTGTTGTACTGGTTTGTCCATGGAACACTTGAGAACGGGTATGTTATGTATAAAGAACCAGTTGAGGGATATCCAGTGCTTGGCTTAATGCCTAAATCTCATATATTCCATAACTGCTGAGGGATAAGACTAGTAATGCACTAAAGGATTTCTGCTATTGGCAGATGAAATTAATTTGAAGTTAAATATAACTCGTAGTTAGGAATTTCAGCTCCTGTAACAAACAGCAAACAAACTCCTTTTTTTTATTTACTTGAATGTATGAAAATTTAAGATATTTTTGGATAGAAAAAATTAGAGTATGATTACTTAGTGGTGTGTAGTAAAGTCATGTTTGTCAGTTAATGTGGTTAGTTTTGATACTATTAGGTTACGTACAGTACAAGCAGTGTATTTATGATGCTATACGCTAACAATGAGTTTGCTGCTCTATGAACAGGCAATGAGTGTTTCTTAATGAACACTGGCTGTGATTTTGATGCTCGATAACACAGGCAGTGAGTTTCATTCGATAAACACAAACATTCGATGAACACAGGCGACGAGTTTCACTCTGTGGACACAGGCGACGAGTATTCACGTGTGACTGAATACGCACATGAAAGGCGTATATAGAATTTGAAACTTAAGAAAATTAATGTAAAACTCCTTCAAGGAAAGTTGAAAGTTCCATCTGTTCAACATTATGTAAGTCTCATCGCTTGACGATAGACTTTTTTTGTGTTCTCCTTACGACTGTCATTCGTAAGTATTTCTGGTTCCTCCCATCTCCTTGGATATCTTAGTAGAGCGGTTCTTCGTTAGCTAAAGGAGATGATTCAAACAGATAAGTTGAACAGAGATAACACTTTATTCGTAACTCCATACTAGGAGATGCAGCTCGGTCGGAAGACGATATGGTTGATGGTTGGCTGTGGAACTGCCATTCTAAAGCATCGCGTCGATAGCGGAACATTAGCTATCTCAGCAATTCATATAAAAACATACGTAGTCCGCCGGCTCGGAAGTTACAAGTTCCGGCGTAGGTTAACAGGTCAACCGCTTCCCATGGAAGTTGTTGTGCAAAGTTATCATAAACATAAAAATGTTGACAAAGCTCTGAGCTAGACCAGGCTACTGCAGACAGCGCATAGCGTAATCTAGATCGTTTTGGTCACGTAGGACCCTCCTAATGCCATGACCTCAGGTCATGGGTTATATTTACAGATCCTGTACATTAATAAATGTATTTATTACATTAGGCTCGGACTGCTACCTATCAAGCCTTGAATAACAAAAAACAATTACTTTAAACATTGTTTCATAGGAGCGTGCTCGTAACATACGTCTAGGTATAACATAATAAGTGATTAAATGCATAAAAGGTTCTGTTACATACCCTTGTTGACATATTCATAAACAAAGATAAATGCATGGAAAATATAGATCCATGTTTGGTAATAATAATGATTAGGTACCCCAAAATAATAAAAGGTAAAAAATCGAAAGATTAACATGTATACATGATTAATATGATAACAGGTAACCTGATTAAGAATAATGGTTACTAAAGAATGATTATAGCATGATCATGGATAATTGTTAAAGAGTACTTGACACTCTTTGTAATAGATAAATATAATTGTACAATGGTATAATAGTATAACTATGTAATTCTGCAGAAATGCAATATATAGGGCTGATATATTTTATTAGGTGCCCGAAAAATACCTTTAGGAATATATTAATGTATAATATTGGGCTATAATGTTTTACTAGGTGCCCCGGAAGATACTTTAAACTGTTCAAATGCAAAGGCGTGAGTCTTTCTTGTCCTACATTTTTGCCAGCATACGGACCGCTTTTCACACACAACACAATTCCAGACAATTCCCTAGGCACAAACTGAAGTGGCCAGGTTCAGGCGGCCCTAAACTCAAACGACTTGAGTTTAACGGGTACGTCATCTAGACGGGCCAATACGTTCCCTTGGAGATCCTTCTGTTTACGCCTCAGCCTACGCCAAGCAAAGATGTTGACAGCGATAACCAATATGGCCGTCACGCTGAACACGGCTAGCAGAATGTAGTAGCGAAGATTTTCTCCACCTGCATAAGTCGGTGACGCGTGGGTCATCTCAGCCAGTTGCGTCAAACGATGAGCCACTCGCGCGTTGTATGGGAGAGGTAGTGACGGAATGATTGTGGATGCCCAAGTGTAGTTCGCAAAATACGCCTTCTCACGTATTATCGTGTTGACCCCTCTGACGGTGTAGTTTGTAGATGTCCCCGTACAACCATCGGCTGCTACGAAGATAGGGGCATGGGCGTTGGTACCGTCCGGACACCACTACGTCGAATCCGGCATTATCATAACGGATCCAGGAACCATTATTCATCCTGTAATTGAATTTATTACCGTAAAAGGGATAAAGTTTTCCCCAGACAACCTTCGCTTGTATGAGAGAGAGAGTTTGTTTAGCACTATGCCTAACTCACATGAATCCGTTGATATAGGATAGAATTCAAAAGTAGTCAGCTGTACAAATTTTATTATTCATGGCTTCTGAACAGTGAGTGAGTTTATCTAAGTCTTTAATGACTGTAAATGATTTCTTATCAGAAGAAATCAGTACATGCCCCGTTAAATTGGATATTACTGGATTTGAGTTATTCGTCATGAAAGTAGGAAACGGTGTCTATTTTGTATGATTGCCAAGCATCGAAGAATCAAAAGGGTTGAATTGTGATCACAATCTATAATTTTTCAACGCTGACTGATATTAGGCTATAATAGAACTACTTTATGGGCGTCTAATAAAGGAATATAACTAGTTTCTCCCGTCCGTTTTCCAAGTTAACGTCAGATCTTTAATAGGCATGAGGTGAGGAGATAACACACCCTTTGTGCTAACGTAATCGCTTCAAACGTAATCTTTTGACTTCTCAATAAAATGTGATATTTTCACACGGATATGATCTAATTTTTCGAACTATAGTAAGCTAAACGTAGCCAGCAAATGTTGAACTTCCATGACCTGATCGATATTATTTGAATGTTCATTAACGATACTCATTATTGATTGATTGAAGATAACTGGCTGCGAAGTTCAGACAAAGCCAATTCGGTTTTTGTGTTGCAAGAACTCAATTCTTTTATTTTTGATTATTTATCTTAAGGCGATTTGAAATTCCTAAGCCTAGATTCGCAACTGATCCTAAGATGTTTAGTCCAGCCAGAATAAGCGGGTTGCGGCGTTCAAGAGTATTGTGCCGCACAGACCACATCAGCAGGTCACGAGCGAGTTCTTCTGCCTCAGCGGTTTTATTTTGTATGTCATAAGACAACATTTCCGCGACGCTTAGTGTTTGAGCTAGCGAAATCTCTGAGTTAGCATGAAAATTACGTTCGTGCATTTCCTTAAGCGAAATAGCAAACCTCATCAGGTCATTCTTTAAGTTAAGGACGTCATCTTCAGCAAGAAATCGTATGCATATCTACTTCTATAACAATATTACTTGACACGATGATACATCATCTATTCTCTCGATAATCGAGCCATGATTAAATTCTATTTCTTTGTCGTCTAGCGCTCTTTCCATCAACAACAAAGATGTCTGAATACACAATATCACTCCTAACAATAACAAAGATTCATTTTTGAAACCTGCAATGAGTAAAACATATGTAATAACTCGCGTAAAAGAATAGGTTTACATACAATATGATTAATAGATATATATATAAATTATTATACAGTTTTCATAAATACACCATTTTTTCCCTCACTCCATCTACCTTAGATTCTGATATGTGCCCAATGGGACTATTCTCACATCAGTGGGTTTGGATACATTTTGAACCCTAACTCTATTGGCCGTAAATTTTCTAAAATGTTAAACGGGCCTTCAAACTTAGGGTGTCAGTTTATAATTTAAACCTTTACGTACGTATACTTGTATGTATACCTGATCGCCCACGGCATATGTTCTAGTTGGCTTAGCTATTTTATCATGATTTTTTTTTCATTATTATTTGTGCTTCTTCTAGATTCTTACGAATTATATTATATCAACTTATGCTTGCATCCATAACATCCTTTAGAGGATTTGATAAATTAGTTTGTAGGCTTTAAGATGTGGAAAGGCGTTCTGGCCGGATACCGTACAGTGCCTCGTGCGGTGTCATTTTAATAGACACATGATACGAGTGATTAAGTGTGCTTAGTAACGCCGCAGGTATGGCAATGTCCCAGTTGGGGTCTGCCCCCCACCCCCTAAGGTGACCCTTAGAAATGTTTAAAACCTTACGATTTGCCCTTTCCACTAGCCCATTAGAACTCTGGGTGATAGATCATGGTATTGATTTTCTTTATACAAAGGAATTCGCACAAGGAGTTAAGGAAATGATTATTGACTCCCCGCCCGAGTCTGAGATAATGATGTGTGGAATTCCATGTTTACACACCTGTAGCACTCGTAAAACTTCCTAGCGCACTCGACCGCGGTTTTTGTTTTAAGCGCTATAAGTTCTGTTATATCGAGTCAAAGCGTCTATAATTACTAGAGGTGCTTATTTCCTCTGTCTGACTCGTAAAATCCTGTTAATAAATCTAAATGTACTCTTTCAAAGGGTTGATTTGGCACGGGGTAAGCCCCTAGGCTGACAGGTGTCTTCGTGTGCCCTTTGTATTCTTGACAAGTGCGACAATTTGCTATGTGCTTTTTTATATCTGTAAGCATCGTATGCCAATTAAAATAAGGATTTGGCTTTCTGTGACATCAAGGTATAACCCGGGTGTCCGTGCAGTGGATTTTCATGCAACCATTGAAGACAGTGGGTATGAGTGAGATAGGCACCACCACCTGGTTGTTTATTCAACTGCGGTGTATTGGCGGGTTTTCCTCGTCACGGATTCTACACAGGATATTGTCCCTGTATGATATAATTCTGCTGCTTATACTTTAGGTATCCTTTTCCTTCGGATTTCCGTTTAACGCAATGATGATTTTTTCTATTTGCGGATCTTTTCTTTGTTCCGTCTGTAATAGTTCAGCACTCCAGCCCAGATCTTCCTGTTCAGATATAGTTTTAACAATGGCGTGGAGGTTGATATCTCTTATTAATTCAGCTAATGGCTCGGTACAAAGATTGAAGAGGGGTTGCGTGATAATGCGTCAGCAATGATATTTGCTTTCCCAGGTAAATACCCGATCCTCGCGCCAAAGTCCTGAATGATCATGTGCCACCGAGTTCGCTTGGGGCTGTGACTAAAGCTTTAAAGAAGTCGGTTAGGGGCTTATGATCAGTGGAGAAACTTTGACGGGATAACCGTATATTATGAATTTAAAATGGCACGGGTGAATTAACAATAGCGAGCCCTTCCTTGTCTATTACTGCGTATTTACTTTCGGAGGTCTCAGTTTAACGTGAATAAAAAGCTATCGGGAAAAACTGTTTATCTATATTGTTGAAGCAATACCCCCCACACTATTCCTAGTCTGAGGCGGTCTTGTTGCTATGAAAAATTCCTTACCGAAGTCAGGAAATTTCAAGATAGGAGAACTACACAGTTCATCTTTCAATTTATCGAACGCCTGTTGATGCATTTCAGACCATACGAAAATCTACGCCCTTTTTATAAGATCGGTTGGGGGAGCGGCTATGATTGAGTAGTTGCGTATAAAGCGGCGATAGTAGCCGCTACAGCCTAAAAATTGCTGTATTCCCTCTTGACGTTAGTAGGTATCGGAAAGTTACGGATAGCCGACACCTTATCATGTACGACTTTAAGACCTTCACTAGAAACCGTGAAACCTAAATAGACTAGTTCTGTTTTAAAAAATTCACTTCTTACTTATCTTTACCCTTAAATTATGCTGCCTTAGTCTTTGTTAGCACTAACCTCTAATTTACGTAAATGTTCTTCTAATGTGTTGGAAAAGAATTACTAGGTCGTCCGTGTAGGCATGTAGGATATCTCCTAACAAGTCTCCAAACCACGATGTTTATCATACGAAGTAAAAGTTATAGGAGCACAACGTAAACCAAAGGCATACGCAAAAATTCATAATGTCCCCTGGCATGTGCTGAAGGCAGTGTATGGGATACTCTCTTGTTCCAACGGAATCTGATGAAATCCTTTTATTTTTAGTAAGTCTAAGCTTGTGAAATATTGGTTCTTGACTAGTAGAGATAGGATATCATCGGTACATGGTACTGGGGAATCTGTCAGGATTGGTTTCTTCATTTAAACGACGAAAATCTAACGCATATCCGCCAAGTTCGATCTTTTTTCGGGGTACTACTATTAACGGAAAATTTATAAGGGCTGTTTGATTTCCTAATGACTCCTTCTTTTAGCATTTTACCTACTTCCCTCTGTTATCTCATTCTGAAATTCATAGGAAGTCGGTACGAAGGTACATAGATTACTTTCTGTTTGTCTTTGAGCCTTATTTGCTGCTCGATGACATCCGTTTTTCCGCCTAAGGTTCCATCCGTAGTGGAAAAAAAACATCATGATATTTAGTTAAAAGATTCAAGAATTTCTGCTGAATTTTCTTCTTCTTGAATGTCCTTATTGAGGTTTTGTTCTTTATAGATTGCAAAAGGGGTTCATCCGCAAACTGATTGAGCGTGATTTTCTATCTCAGCTACGGTAAGGAATGCGATGTTTATAACTTCGGCATCCAAGATATGTTGATTTTTGTGGATTACTAAAAGTGGTATTCAAATGATTAACAGACTTCGATGTTACATTGTTGTTGTGAGCCGACTGTATAAATGGCTTGTGTGACGGATAATCCGTGTGTTTTCAGAGTTTCGGAAAGGATTAATGTTTCAGATCCTGGCAAGGTTCTCTTTACACGCACTAATATGTTTGAAGTTACGTTAGGCTCGAGAGTTTGCGTGCAAGCTGATATTACGGGCTGTGAGCGAGAGTTCTGTTGGGTTGCCTGTATTATTTCTTGGTTCATGAGACAGGTGATTGGTTCTGTAATGTAAGTGACAACTTCGTCTGTCTCTATTATCTAAAAACTGATTTTAGGGTATTAGAAGACCTATAGAATTTCCCTTTGATATACACGCCGTGTTTTTGCAGGTGCTAAGATAATATTTTGAGTGCCCATAGACGGGTATCCGATAATTACTGCGGGATACATATTAATGTTTTGTACAACGACAAAGGTATCAGCAAACGTGCGCTTACCGACCTTGTACTGTACATGAGTTACGCCTACAACATTTAATTCATTATTCCCTATGCCTGAGAGCCTTATTTCCGGACTTTTCTATAGGGAAATTTGAAAAGAGTAAATGATGAGTCCTTAAATCCATTGATATTCCGTGGACTACCAGAATCAAAGAACAAACAAAGTGAATGACTTATGGTCCAAATTTTTTTACTTGCATGTAAGGTTGGTCGTAACTCGTCTTGACTAATAATTGCATGAATTTGTTGCAAATCTACGGGAAACCTGCACAGATTTTTTTGATTCGGCCGTGTGTTTCATAGGAAAATCAATTGCCTCACAATGATCTGATAAATGATTAAACTGATTATTTGATACAAAAGATGTTGATAATTGATGACCCAACATCGCCCTCTCCCCCCTTGGAGTGAACTAGTGGTATTTGTTTTGTTTATCCACACCTTGAAAATTCGCTTGCCCTTGCGAGTTCTGGCTAGACGGCCCAGAACAGACGTACCTGAAGCACGATTTGTTTGTTTCTGCTGTTGTGCAGAATTTCCGTTTGGTTGTTTCTTCTTATAGTACTGAGGACCCTTCTTTTTATTTGCACTGGCAACTGGTTGCGTGTTTGTAGCATTCTGCTGTTGATTCTCGAGTAGCAACGGTTATATGAATGAGTTGAAACTATTGTTGTATTGAACAAAAACGCGTCCGACAGTCTGAAATCATGTGACCTGGTCGTTTACAGTTATAACAAAACCATCCCTGCAACTTGATTATTATTATGTACCACATTTACTTGTTGTGGCTTGTTCTCAGTTTTTTAAAAAGAACTTGAATGAGCGAAGGATCTAGGTCGGTACATTTAGAGTGTTTTTTATTTGTTTATACACATCTAATTCCGTACTGTCGGGCTGCAATTTTTTATCAAAAACACCGTTACTAACGCTTCAGGCAACATTTGCAGTGATAGACGTAAGGTAGATCAAACGGATAAAATCTTTCACTTTGATTTTGGCACTCGCAACCCACCCGGAGTTACTTAAACTATCCTGATATTCATTTAGCCGGTCGGCAATTAGCGCCGCCGCCTCGACAACATTAAGCTGAGTCATGGAGGCTTGGTTAAGGTATTTCTCAATGCTAATACTACATCTAAAGCCTCTTCACCCCCATACACGGCACGTAATCTAATTTTGAACTCGTCCCATGTAAGCGCCTCTTGGAAAGAAACCCCCCTTAGATACGCACTTGCGTCGCCTTTTGCAATGAAGCTCTTGGCCTCCTGTAATTGTACTGCTGGGTCTGTGATGCTTTTTGCATTTAAATGAGCGTCTACAGATGAGATCCATGCCTCAACATTTTGAGGCAGGAACCCATTGACCCGACCTTGAAAAGGGACAATTGCTGACCTCACGCTAATGAGAGTCACCACATTGGGGTTGCCAGCCGGAGTAGTTGCCATTTCGACTTTCACTTTTTTTCTTATCACTTCTATTCCTTGCAATCCTATTCAAAATATCTATAAGAGTACACTCGACCACTACGTAAACGCATATGCAATGTACTGTATAAGTGTGTTATAATAATAGGAAAATCCCCCCAAAAGATACAAAAATACAGATAATATGATAAAATATTATACGGAGATTCCTGCAGAAAACGATTAACAACAGCGAGAAAGAGAAAAAAAATTAATCTGCGGGCGAGAACTCGTAGTTGAAGATTGATTCTGTAATGAGGAAGATTAATATGGCGAACAAAAAACTCACCCCAGAATACTGATGATCGACTCTGATGAACAACACTTCACTGAGGAGCCTGAATAGATAAAAATGGTACTTAGCTCCAGATTATATTGCGAAGGATTGTTGAACATGGGATGACGTCTCAGTTCCTGTCTAAGTCTCGCGTCGGAAGTCGTGATGACGTCACGGTCTTCTCTCGGTGCACGATGCGTGAAGTCCAAGATTGATGACGTCACAGCCTCCGTCCTTGTACTACTGCCTCTAGCTGTGCTCTCTGCGTCCTTGCTCGTGATCGGGTGTGATGTTTCCTGTGTTGTTTTCTTCTTTCCATTGCTGTTCGATGCTGCTCTCGTCGGTGTAGATTCTCGAAGATAAGTGACAACAGTTGCTCAAACCGTCGTGTTAATGCTTGTATTCTTCTCGATGAAGGACATATCTGCGTCTTCATAAACTGTTGCGTTGATTGAAGATCCCGTTTCCTCTGTTTAGTTTGATGTTGAAGGTGGAAGTTAGTGCTTGTAGACCTTCGGTCGGCTGATATGGGTCTTGTTAATTTTATTCTTCGTTATACGCTGCCACCACATGTAAGTCTCATCGCTTGACGATAGACTTTTTTTGTGTTCTCCTTACGACTGACATTCGTAAGTATTTCTGGTTCCTCCCATCTCCTTGGGATATCTTAGTAGAGCGGTTCTTCTTAGCTAAAGGAGATGATTCAAACAGATAAGTTGAACAGAGATAACAACTTTATTCTGTAACTCCATACTAGGAGATGCAGCTCGGTCGGAAGACCGATATGTTTGATGGTTGGCGTGGAACTGCCATTCTAAAGCATTCGCCGTCGATTAGCGGCAACCATTAGCTATCTCAGCAATTCATATAAAAACATACGTAGTCCGCCGGCTCGGAAGTTAAGTTACAAGTTTCCGGCGTAGGTTAACAGGTCAACCGCTTCCCATGGAAGTTGTTGTGCAAAAGTTGTATCATAAACATAAAATGTTGGACAAAGCTCTGAGCTAGACCAGGCTACTGCAGACAGCACATAGCATAATCTAGATCTGTTTTGGTCACGTAGGACCCTCCTAATGCCATGACCTCAGGTCATGGGTTTATATTTACAGATCCTGTACATTAAATAAATGTATTTATTACAATTATAACTGAAATGTGGTTTGAGTATTGGTTGTGACGACTCGAATGCCCTTAGCTAATTTGTGGGACAACGAGCTGAAATCGGACTCCATAGCAATAAATAAATGTACAGTACCAAGAGCACCGTTAAATTTATTGGGAGCAAAAAAGTTATGTAAATTATGTAACTTTACTGCTTTAGAACAGTAATTAGAAGGTATTCTGGTGATAGAAGTTCACTCTCGACGTGGTTCGTAGTCACGTAAAGCGGTGGGTCCCGTTGCTGAATAACCACCGGTTCCATGCAACGTAAAAACACCATATGAACAAACAATTAGAAGGTAAAACTAATTGTCATATTATTTGGTTCATTAAGCTAGTACAAAGAAATTAAAATTTGATATGTGGTGGTCAGCTACACTTCCATGTACAAAGATTTTGAGCTACGTGGCTAAATATAGGATTTTACTGGGGTGAAAAGAATTTTAAGTTATAGATTATGAAATTTTTTTCTGAAATACTGAGTATTGCGTTTTCAATGGGGGTGGGGGGCGGGGTGTTAAGGGAGTGGTGGTCGATTGACAAAGTTGAGCACATCGAGCTTTGAGATAAAAAGTTTCTCTTACCAAAAGCATTTGTTTTAACGATTTTCGCTTAATAGGTCACTTCGATTCTGAATACTCCATAGGTCCCAAGGCTTTGCTTTATGCCTAAATTTCATATTCCACTAAATTCAAAGTCGTCATTAACCATTTCAGGGACATCGAGTCATCGTTTTTTCTCAAATAACTTAATCTTCCAAACTATTTTGACTGCGCTACATTACCAAAAATTATCGGGAGGTGTCTTGTACACGTGTCAAAGTACCTTAGTTAGAGAAAAACGGTGACTGGCCGTCCCTGAAATGGATAGTAGTATCGGATAATAACCGTTGTTTCTCACAGCTATCCACCGTAGGGTGGTAGCACCGTCAGTGTACTTCCTGAGGTGCACTACAGACATTACTTAAGGCTCTTTGCAGTGGTCCTTCGTGCCCTAACAACAACGTTTTTCAGTCCTTTAGCTGTACCTACGTTCGTCTTCTCTTATGCCACCCTCTCCTGTCTATCGTTCGATTCTCGGCTCGGCCAACGTGGAATCAGAGGAAATTATTTCTGTTTATAGAAATTCATTTCTCGATATAATGTGGTTCGGATCCCACAATAAGCTGTAGGTCCCGTTGCTAGGTGACCAATTGGTACCTAGCCACGTAAAAATACCTCATCCTTCGGGCCAACCCTAGGAGAGCTGTTAATCAACGTTTTCTCCTATCTATTGTTACATAGTTCAACTGCGAGGGTTTTCTCCTGTTACACCCTTCAAGCTTTTCTACTATGTATCCCTTTTCAGTGCTGAATGACCTCTTAGGTCCGAGCGGTTGGCCTTAGGTTTAAATGCTTTATTCAAAATTAAATTCTCATGATTTATTGACATATACATCAAATGGGGTGTATCAGCTTGCTGGTACTTACTCCAAAATAATTTAACAGTTTTACAATTCATTTATTGTTCCAATAGCAATTGGAAAACTTTTTTTTCTTATTTCTTGGAACCATATTATTGCTTAGCAAATAACACACCTGCTCTGGAACTGTATCAGCATTACTATCGTTAAATTCTGAAAGTTCAGTACAATATAATGCATAATGACAACGTATGAGAGTTTGGCTCTCATACGTATGTAGTATTGTGCTATTACTGCCGCCTGCTAAAATCCTTACTGCATTACCAGTCTCCTGTGCAGCTATCCGGGGTCTCATTACTCTCTTAATTTGACGAAACCTTACGACACCAAAAATGTCAACAGAGGTTTTACATGTTGCGTCTTTTGCTAATATGTCGGCAACTTCATTTGAATATATACCTATATGAGAAACTATCCAATAAATGTTAATGACAAAGTAACATAAGGATCCCATTATGTAAGAATATCATCAGCATAAATAAAAATAACATTAGCCCTTGGCTATGTGTGGCTTGGAATTTTGTCTATCAATACATTAAGCAAAGAAGGGCTTAATACTTAGTACGTCACCTTGTGGTGCACCCAACTCCAATAACATTTCCTTAGATTCATGAACCTGGAACCACACACTGGACTTCCTTCCAGTCAGATAACTTTATATCCACTTAAAAAACAAACCTCTCATTCCGTTATTTGTCAGTTCTAGGATTACCTAACTATAAGTCCTGTCTAAGGTAGACTTAAGGTCTACAAAAGCCCTACATCTGTCCTTGCTATTGCTTAGTACTTTAATAAAACAATCCGTTGTACTCTTATTTTTATTTATAAAACCAAATAAATTGTCATTAACTGTTCTCTAATAACATAAAAACGTATTTAAAACAAGTTTTTTGAATTAATCTGCAAAAGCACGGGTCAGAGATATAGGAGTCTTTAAAGCCATCTTCCACTTTATAAGTAACCTTCCATTTGCATAGGACACATTAATTAAATCCTATAGCCAACTATCATCCATTGTAATCAAACAATTAATTATATATGTTACTCCATTCATACACTGGGCAGTAGACTGTCCTTGCTTGATAGCACAATAATTCATTTCTAGTAAATGCTTAGTCTCATTTCTTATTCCTGCTTGCATTTCCACCAAACGCTGCCTTTTAGGTGATCTGTTCCTCAAATATGCCTGAATGTTTACAGGAAAGCTGTTAAAACTAGAAGTATTAGACCACTTTTTCATTAAATTCATCAGCTTTACCTTGAGGGTCTGTTTGAACAGAATTTTTTTTCGTTTAATTCCGCTTACATTGTTAGCCTCATTCCAAAGCACCAAGAGATTTTATCAAAGAAATAAAATCAAAGAAATATTGGTCATCATTAGAATTTAGACTCCATTTCTTTTGTGCCTTTGTTAACAGTCTATTCCAACCCTGAACAACTTCATCATCATATTTAATTTTGTTACAGGCTCTCGTATAATTTTCTTTAACCGTATGCAGAGTATCATCAATAACACGGAGGTCATCGAAAAATTAGTTTTCATCATTGCCATTTCCGGTCTCTCATCATTTTTATATCAGTCATAAACTTTATTCACCAGTTTTACCTTTTCCTGTGTCCCTAAGTTATATTTTTGCTCAGAGAAGTTGAAAGCCAATTTCCCTATCTGTAATTACTGCTGTACAGGCTCCAAAATGATTACTAAGCCATACCCACAACAAATGAATCTGCTTCATATTCTGCCATATTGAAGAACGAAGTATAACCAAGTCTTCCACCCTTTATATGAGTGGATTTATTCTTACCCAAAACCCAAACATAATTTAGGAAATTCAGAATAGTATTCAAATAACACTCATTTCTGTTTTGGCATCCAGCAGTACCTAGATTTTCACGAGCATTCAGATCCTCAACAATAAACATGGCTCACTAAATATGGTGGAGGTAAATTTTCTAATTTCAACATATTAGAATGAATATAGACATAAATAATATATATAACATGACAGCTGTTTCTAATTTAGCAGGAATGTTGTTCTTAATAATCTGTAAACTGTTCACATTCCATGATAAACATTGTAGTTTATGTAGAGCCATCGTTACTTAGATTTTCCCCAAAATCACTAACAAAGAAAACAATATTACTTAAAGAGCGTCATCAGATTGTACTTTATCCAACAAAGTGGAAATATTTCGAACAATATTATCATTGACTAAAACATCAGTTTGAACACTTTCAACACTTCTATGCAGATATTTGTTTCCATTTGCTGAAGTCATCCCAGCTTCAACATTCCTCTCAAGCACAGAAGTGATAAGATGTTTTAACGTCACTTCGAGGAACTTGTGAACTTGCATAGAGGTAACGAGGTAACAAGCATTTTTTTTAGTTCATTTATATCCATGCGTAAAGCTGCTAATGCATCGTTATTCTCCAAATTAGAACAACACTTTGGTCATAATATTCTGGTCTGCCACTTTGTCTAAGTCCCTCTTTCTCCCGAAGTTCCCTAACGTTGATAGTAGAAGTGACAGTCTTACTCGATTGTTGAGTGAGCGAATCCAGGTAAAACAGTCACAGGTAATAAAGTCATAGAAAAAAGTCACAGATAAAGAAAGTCATATTAATCTTTCCTAGATAGTGACCACCGAAGGGTATTAATCCAGTATGTACCCACCACCTTTGCGACGTGTTTGGTACGAGCCCGTTGGGGATTACCGTAAAAACATCAACAAAAGACTGTAAATTTATGTGACTTTTTCCCAATGACGTTTTTTCTTAGCCAAAATTGTGACTTCTTTTTCCTGTGGCTTTTTTTTCTGTGATTTTATTGCCGGCCACCGAGTGGCCAGAGAATGTTCCATTACACTTACCGTATTCCCTTTCACAAATGATGGTTTTTCTCTGCACAGCGAGAAACCTGTAAAGTGGTCTCCACATCAATTGCAGCAGTTTGGATTACTTTTGATTTTTTCCTTGATTTTTTTCCTTAATTATTATGAACAAGAGCCCATACTGGCATAAAGCCAGCTCAATCATAAACAACAACAACAACAAACCCTATTTGCTACATTATAGCTTGATGTAAGTGGTTCATCATACACGACAAACTCTCCTATAACCAATGCATGGGACACTATCAGGAATTTCATCTCTAATAAGGGTAATCGCCTTCGGCTTTGAAATAACGTCGCCAACTTCTTTAACCAATCGCCGTTTAATCCAAACAAACCGCTTGTCAGCCAGCAGTACCTCCTCATCCATGCAAACCGGAAATTCAAAGACCATAACCTTAGTTGGCTTTCCCTGGTGCTTAGGATAATGCAGACAAATGCCTTCAAATCGAGTGGTATGCAGGTCAACTCACTCTTCTCACCTTTAACATTGATTTAAGACCGATATTGACCATCTTTGAATAGAACTTCAAATTCTGGGTGTTCCTTATGTACCCTCACTGTTCACTGCAACTTACGATTATGATCTATGTCAAGGATATTGTGGAAATACAGAACTTTCCTCCCATCGTCCAAAATTAAGCTGACTTTCTGCATTAGAATTATCACACCCCATAATGTTATCATTATTCGACTGTATCTTTTTACTAGAGGCCGAGCCTACATTAACACTGTTAGCGCCTTCCCTTACCATATTTGTGGTTTCCATCCACCCGAAGTTTCCGGTTCTCCTTCCTTTTCTGCTAGCTCATAACTTCAAAGTCTTCAATTTTGACACTTCTTACTTCTTGACAATATCTGATCGGAGCGTACAATACCTTTGCAGTCATTAATCTGTCTATCTCATATAAAAATCGGTTAAAGCTGGGGAGAAGAAGAAGAATTCTCACTCTCTGAGAGGAAGTCTGCTATATTCTATTCTACCCTAGTCATGAAACCAATTTAAAGACTAATCATTCTCAGGATTGGTTGTATAGAATAGCAACTATTACGGATACTATTGGCTTAGTCAGTTTGAGAACCTGAAACCGAATGGGAGATAAATGAGCAAATAGTCAAACTTAGCAATCAAAGACGGCTGGTTTTTTTTTAACATGACTGCCGTTAGATATGGAATGCTTCATATGGATGTATCAAATGAAATGGTATTTGCGTTAATGGTTCTCTTCAATTACTATCATTTCTGCTCATTCCGGAAATAAAAACTGTAAACTACTGAAGGAATGTGTAAATTAGTGACTGAAGGAAAATGCTACAGGTTAAAAAAAAAATGAATTCGCAATACAGTTTTTAATAAACTGATTGCTCTAGAACAGAAGGGTTGTGGTAAAATGTTAATAGCTTTTAAATACGTTTAGTTAATTGTTAAGAAACGAATTTGAAAACTTGTATCAGGCCCGAACAATCAACATTATAGTGAAAGAAGTAACTCTAAAATAATGGAAGTTACTTACCGGGATGATTGTCTTAGTTTATTTGGAAAAAGATAAACTCCACTAAAGGTTTCTTTATGGAGGCATCTCTGGATGCTGCTAAGTTTGTTTATACGCAAATCGCGCCGTTGTTTAATGTGGGTCGTGCTATAAAGCCCAACAGATTTGCTAAGACAGCTTCATCGTAACTGACCGCTCTTTTAAGGGAAAATCCGAAAGGAAAAGAAAGAGTTGAGAAATTGGAATTAGGGTATAGAATTTAGGCCAAAAGCTAAGCGCTGAGACCATTGAAGGCCATTCATTGCTGCAAAGGAAATTAACAGTATGGAGGTTTGAAAGTTGTAAAGGTGCGTCCATACGGTCGAACAATGTCCGACGGACAAACATTGTTACCGTATCGTAGGCGAAGCAGGATGACGTCATAAGCGTTGAAACGATGGAAGTCGATCTGGCAACCAACAGTGGTACCAGATGAGGTTGTATACCACTGATTTTACTCTGCTCACAAGGCAAAGACCGGCAGACAATTGTTGATTGGTAACAATGTTTGTCCGTCGGACATTGTTCGACCGTGTGGACGCACCTTGACATGGAAACCTTGCAGCTGCACTGTGAAACAATTGTTAATGAGCGTAGATAGAGAAAATGAAGGGAGGTAAAGAAAAATGAATGAGGGAGGTTGCAACTAAGAGCCGAAGAGACGCTGCAAAGAACCTATGAGAGAGGTTGCAGCTAAGAGCCGAAGAGACGCTGCCAAGAACCTTAAGTATTCCTGTGGGGCACCACGTGCGGTGCCCTAACGGCACTACGCACCTACGGAGGAGTTGAGGAATTGTTTAAGCTGAGGATGGCAGACTCAATAGAGAATTGCTTAAGCCAAAGAGAACTGACCAGAAGTTATGGGGAGGAAGTAAGGAGCGAAAACAAATTGTCAAGGCCGAGGGATGACATCAAGTATAAACCCTTCTGCTCTCCCTTTAACCTTTTCATTCCTTTCACTTTACCTCCGTTCATATTCTTTCTTCTTTATTACTTTCCATTCTCTCCTAAAAAAATTTCTTATAGTGCAACTGCGAGGTTTTCCACTTGTTATACCTTTAAAACCTTCTAACTGACCGTCAATTCATCGTTTCACCGCTGAATGACCTCATAGGTGCCAATGCTTAGCCTTTGCAGTAAATTCTCTATTCCAATTCCAATTCAGCAAGCATAATGCTATAAATGAGTGAACAGCAATATAAGTTAATGTGAATGACATTTAGGAATGAGGGTCGAAAGCTTTCTGGTAAGGAGATTTGTGACATTTCATTTAGGATTCGTAGGGGGTTAGTGCTGTCAGTGCACTGCACGAGGTACACTGTAGGCATTGGTTAAGGTTCTTTGCAGCGCCTTTTCGGCTCCTAGCTGCAACCTCATTCATTTTTTTTTACTGCACCTCAGTTCATATTCAATTTGACTTTTCACCCTCTCTAAAAATTGTTCCCTAGTGCAACTGTGAGGTTTTCCTCCTTTTATACTTTTCAAACCTTCTTAGTGAGTGTCAATTTCTCTTTTGGCGCTGAATGACCTCATAGGTCCCAGTGCTTGACCTTTGGCCTAAATTCTATTATCCTATGTATGGCGTTTTTGCAACATTTAAGGCTTTGTCCACGCGATCAGTTCTCGCCCGGCTGAATTGGGTCTTCAACCCAGCTCATTCCCGCTTGGCATAATTTTTGTGTCTACACTTCCTTGTAGGTGAATTGAATTTTTGTCTTGTTAGGCAGTTGAACCCCGCTCAGCAAACGCGGAATCAGAGGAAGTTGTGTCTGGTGATTAGAAATTCATTTCTCAATATAAGTGTTCGGATCCCACAATAAGCTTTAGGTCCCGTTGCTAAGTAACCAATTGGTTCCTAGCCAAGTAAAAATATCTAAGCCTTCGGGCCAGCCCTATGAGAGCTGTTAATCAGCTCATTGGTCTGGTTAAACTAAGATATACTTAACTTTGGGCAATAGCAAATGAGTTGTAGCCAGGCCATGCTCAATATTAGGAAAAGCCACTTGTATGATATTAATCATTAGTGCGTAAAAAAATCACAAATAAGAGTGCATAAAATTTCAATCTGTGTTGTATAAAATAAGTATTTGGAAGACTAGTGGAAATATTATATATATATATATATAAGTATATATATATATATAGTATATATATATATATATATATATTTCATATATATATATATATATAATATATAAATATATATATATATATATATATATGTGTGTTATATATGATATATATATATATATATATATATAATATATATATATATATGTATATATATATGATATATATATAGTAGTATATATATATATATATCTTATATATATGTATATATATATATATGTGTGTGTGTGTGTGTGTGTGTGTGTGTGTGTGTGTGTAGCATTTATTTACACTTTAACATGCATACAACGAAACGTGTGTGTATATGTATATGCAAGTGAATACATGAATGTATACACACACACACACACACACACACACACACATATATATATATTATATATATATATATATAATATATATATATATATACTATATACATATATATATATATATATTTACACTCAGTATATGCGTTTTTCTTGTAACTGGTAGCATCGTCGCTCCGTGTCAGCCTTCACAAACAACTTACTATTCACACACATTAAGAAATCGGTGTCTATTCTCATTTTGTGAGCAGGCCGTACCTGAGCATCAGAAAATTTGAATTTTGGTGGCTAATTTGAATGGCCCACTGCAACTTTAAAATTCATTATTTCAAAAAAACAAGCCCCGACCGGCACCCTTCCAAAACACGAGCTTTCAGAAGAAGTAACTATCAGTGCTGTATCTTTTACCGTTATTGCTACACAGATATGTTAGGTCCCGCACTCACCCACCCACTACCCCATCCCCTGAACGCCAAAAATCAACTTATGGAACGCTGGAGTTGACAGAAAGACGGATTAGATGAAACTTTGCCATATTAGAGACCGTAGTTTGAATCCTCTAAAGCCAGAGTTTCTTCCCGGTCGGTTGAATATTGTCGATTGTCGAGTGCTCTGGGTAGCTGAGCATTACTAACTGCCAACTACTAATATATATATATATATATATATATATATATATATATATATATATATATATATATATATATATATATATATATATATATATATATATATATATATATATATATATATATATATATATATATATATATATATATATATATAATATATATATATATATATATATATATATATATATATATATATATATATATATATATATATATATATATATATATACATTAAACTACAAATGTCCTTTAAATTTTATAATATAATTATAATTCGCTCTACCTCGGTATTAATATATTTTCATATATGTTAACCGAAGGGGAATTTTTTAGTTGATAAGAAATTCGTCGGCTCCTGGGCGCGAACCACGTAACCAAGAAATCAGGACGTGCAGTAAGCACTGTAAACCCAAGGTTTTAAAGGGCTTCACTGTACGTCCTGAATTCTTGGTTCCGTGGTTCGAGCCCATGAGCCGACGAATTTTTTATCACTAAAGGTTCCCCTTCGGTAAACATATATGGAAATATAATTCCCAGGTAGAGGGAATTAGATATTAAAGAACATTTGCAGTTTAATACGTGTATGTGAACCACGGCGATGTGATAAAACTTATATATATATATATATATATATATATATATATATATATATATATATTATATATATATATATATATATATATATATATATCAATTCAAGCTACAAATGTCCTTTAATATCTAAATTCACTTTACCTCCCAAATGATATATTTTCATATATGTACCGAGGGGAATTTTTAAGTTGATAACAATTTCGTCCCCCCATGGGATCGAACACCCGTCCAGGTGACGGGGACGAAATCAGGACAGCCAGTGACGCTATCCAATCGGCCAACAGAGACGCTATAAGTTCATATCGATTCTGACCTTACAAATCACCCTCGATCTGGATGCTTTCGTAATTAGAATCGACATGAAACCCCCGTCTACCATGTTGGCCAATTCGAGCGTTTGACAGAACGTAGCCTTTTGTTATGAATAATTATCACATCGAACCGTGATCCATTTATATATCAATTCAAGCTACAAATGTCCTTTAATATCTAAATTCACTTTACCTCCCAAATGATATATTTTCATATAGTACCGAAGGGGAATTTTTAAGTTGATAACAATTTCGTCCCCCTCATGGGGTCGAACCACCGTCCAGGTGGACGGGGACGAAATCAGGACAGCCAGTGACGCTATCCAATCGGCCAACAGAGGAAGAGAAGACGCTATAAGTTCATAATCGATTCTGACCATTACAAATCATCCTCGATCTGGATGCTTTCGTAATTAGAATCGATATGAAACCCCGTCTACCATGTGGCCAATTCGAGCGTTTGACAGAACGTAGCCTTTTGTTATGAATAATTATCACATCGAACCGTGATCCATTTATATATCATTCAAGCTACAAATGTCCTTTAATATCTAAATTCACTTTACCTCCCAAAGATATTTTCATATATGTACCGAAGGGGAATTTTTAAGTGATAACAATTTCGTCCCCCCACCATGGGATGACAACCACCGTCCAGGTGGAAGGGGAACTAAATCAGGACACCTAGTGATGCTATCCAATGCGCCAACAGAGACGCCTATAAGTTCATATCGATTCTTGACCTTACAAATCACCCCTCGATCTGGATGCTTTCGTAATTAGAATCGATATGAACCCCGTCTACCATGTTGCATTATTCGGAGCGTTTGACAGAACGCAGCCTTTTGTTATGAATAATTATCACATCGAACCGTGATCCATTTATATATCAATTCAAGCTACAAATGTCCTTTTAATATCTAAAATTCACTTTACCCTCCCAAATGATATATTTTCATATATGTACCGAAGGGGAATTTTTAAGTTGATAACAATTTCGTCCCCCCCCATGGGATCGAACCCCCACCGTCCAGGTGGACGGGGGACAAAATCAGGACAGCCAGTGACGCTATCCAAATCGGCCCAACAGGAGGGACGCTATAAGTTCATATCGATTCCCTGACCTGTTACAAAAATCCTCCCTCGATCTGGGATGTGCTTTCGTAATTAGAATCGATATGAAACCCCATAAGTCTGACCATATAGGCCAATTCGGAGCGTTTGACAGAAACACGTAGCCTTTTGTTATGAATAATTATCACATCGAACCGTGATCCATTTATACACAATTCAAGCTACAAATGTCCTTTAATATCTAAATTCACTTTACATCCCAAGTGATATATTTTCATATATGTACCGAAGGGGAATTTTTAAGTTGATAACAATTTCGTCCCCCCTGGGATCGACCACCGTCCAGGTGGACGGGACGAAATCAGGACAGCCAGTGACGCTATCCAATCGGCCAACAGAGGACGCTATAAGTTCATATCGATTCTGACCTTACAAAATCACCCTCGATCTGGATGCTTTCGTAATTAGAATCGATATGAAACCCCGTCTACCATGTTGGCCAATTCGAGCGTTTGACAGAACGTAGCCTTTTGTTATGAATAATTATCACATCGAACCGTGATCCATTTATATATCAATTCAAGCTACAAATGTCCTTTAATATCTAAATTCACTTTACCTCCCAAATGATATATTTTCATATATGTACCGAAGGGGAATTTTTAAGTTGATCAACTTAAAAATTCCCCTTCGGTACATATATGAAAATATATCATTTGGGAGGTAAAGTGAATTTAGATATTAAAGGACATTTGTAGCTTGAATTGATATATAAATGGATCACGGTTCGATGTGATAATTATTCATAACAAAAGGCTACGTTCTGTCAAACGCTCGAATTGGCCAACATGGTAGACGGGGTTTCATATCGATTCTAATTACGAAAGCATCCAGATCGAGGGTGATTTGTAAGGTCAGAATCGATATGAACTTATTAGCGTCTCTGTTGGCCGATTGGATAGCGTCACTGGCTGTCCTGATTTCGTCCCCGTCCACCTGGACGGTGGTTCGATCCCATGGGGGGACGAAATTGTTATCAACTTAAAAATTCCCCTTCGGTACATATATGAAAATATATCATTTGGGAGGTAAAGTGAATTTAGATATTAAAGGACATTTGTAGCTTGAATTGATATATAAATGGATCACGGTTCGATGTGATATATCTATATATATATATATATATATATATATATATATATATATATATATATATATATATATATATATATATATATATATATATATATATATATATATATATATATATATATATATATATATATATATATATATATATATATATATATATATATATATATATATATATATATATATATATATATATATATATATGTGTGTGTGTGTGTGTGTGTGTGTGTGTGTGTATGATATAATTACCTAAATTACAGAATATGCTTAACTTGGCTAATAGATGTTCAGGTAGCAGTGATAACATGAAATGAGCACGCTCCTAATCGTACATATGAAATTACCCGTGAATATTATTCAGTTAAGCAAGAGCAGCTGATCTACTGA